>NW_027644829.1:0-41397 GCF_032717465.1 Coenobita brevimanus | reverse complement strand
GTGCAAGGAATAAATGTGTTGGGAGAGTTGAATGATTCTTTGATCACGAAGGAGGAAGTGGAGAAGGCAGTAAAGGAGATGAAAGCAGGGAAAGCTGCAGGTATGGATGGGTGTGCTGTGGAATGCCTGAAGGGTGGTGGAGTGACTATTGTTGACTGGTTAGTAAGATTGTTGAATGTGTGCTTTGAGAAAGGTATGGTGCCAATTGACTGGGCAAGTGCTTGTGTGGTCCCGTTGTATAAAGGCAAGGGTGATAAGTATGAATGTACTAGCTTTAGGGGTATAAGTCTGTTGAGTGTTGTAGGTAAGGTGTATGGTAGAGTGTTAATTATGAGAGTTAGAGAGGGTACAGAGGGAGTAATTAGTGATGAGCAGTGTGGCTTTAGGAGAGGGAGGGGATGCGTTGATCAGGTGTTTGCTGTGAGACAAGTGTGTGAAAAGTATTTAGCGAAAGGCAAGGATGTGTTTTGGGCATTTATGGATTTAGAGAAAGCGTATGATAGAATTGATAGGGAGGCTTTGTGGACTGTTTTAAGATTGTATGGACTTGATGGTAGGTTACTAAAAGGGGTGAAAAGTTTTTATGTAAATAGTAGAGCGTGTGTAAGAGTGGGAAATGCTGTGAGTGATTGGTTTCCCGTGAGAGTGGGGCTGCGACAGGGATGTGTGATGTCGCCTTGGTTGTTTAATATTTACATGGATGGTGTTGTAAGGGAGGTGAATGCAAGAGTTTTAGGTGGTCTGAGTCTGGTAAATGTTGATGGAGGAGAGTGGAATCTGAAGCAGCTGCTGTTTGCAGATGATACTGCACTGGTGACTGATTCAGAGGAGAGATTGAGAGAGTTGGTAGAGGAGTTTGGAAGGGTGTGTGAGAGGAGGAAATTGAAAGTAAATGAGAATAAGAGTAAAGTGATGAAGTGTACGAGGTTGATAGATGGTAGGGGGATGAATATAGTTTTGAATGGTGAGTTGCTTGAGGAGGTAGATTGTTTTAAATATCTAGGGTCACATGTTGCTGTGGATGGAAGAATAGATGCAGAAGTGAAGTTTAGAATAAATGAAGTAGGAAAGGTGCTGGGAGGAATGAAAAAAGTGTTTAAATGTCGTTCGCTTAGAATGGATGTAAAGAGAAGGCTGTATGAGGGTGTTGTGGTACCGACTGCATTATATGGGTCTGAAACATGGAATATGGGTGTAGCAGAGAGGAAAAGTTTGAATGTAATGGAGATGAGATGTCTGAGGAGTATGTGTGGAGTGACGCGTAAGGATCGGGTGCGAAATGATGAAGTGCGAAGGAGAACTGGAGTTGTTCGGGAGATGGCTGGTAGAGTTGAGCAGAGGGTGTTGCAATGGTTTGGGCATATGGAGAGAATGGATAATGAGCGATTGGTGAAAAAGATAACTAGATCTGATGTGAGAGGTGTAAGGCTGAGAGGAAGACCACGAATAGGATGGATGGACAGTGTGAAGAGAGCGCTGGATGCGAGAGGGATGTCTGTTGAGCAAGGAAGAGTGGCTGTGCGTGACAGAAATAAATGGAGAGAAATTGTGAATGAATAAGTGATGACGCAGCCCTGAGGGGATATTCTCCCGCATTTGGTCTGATCAGCTAGTCAGGTCAGGTGCGGGTAAGGGGATGGGTCTGTTATGATGTGGCAGGGGTAAACCAGTTCTGCTGTCGGGCCCTGCTGCGGATGTCACTGATTGCATTGCCCAGTTGACCCTTGTGCGGTGTGGTGCGGTGAGGATCTGTCCGTTCTCCCCTTTGGGGCTAAGATGCGAATGAATGTGTTTGAATGGATGAGTAAATGGAGAGTGAGTCGTCCTGTCTCGGCTACCTCCCTTTCCTTGGGGGAAGCAGCCTAGGTATATAGATAGATAGATAGAAAGCAATGAAAATTACGAGCATGTACGAGCTTCCCACTTGCGCTCGTTCCCCGCTGGTATTCTGTCATTTATTATTCATAAAAACACTCACACTTTATATTCCCATTACTATATAACATTTATATATATCTGCAGTCTTTATCCATAAGTTTCCCTCAGTAATAGCAGTTTCTTGTCACTGTAGGCATTCAATTTCTGTTTCAGTAAAGTACGTAGAGAGCCAACATTTCACTTTCACTGTCATAACTTCAAGTATTTGTACTCATATTCTTATACTACTAATTATTTACATTTCTATTTACATTTTCTATTGTATTTTCAATATTCACACTTCTATTTTACTTACACTATGTTATGCACTGTCACTTGCAGTAACTTATAAAACTATATTACACTGTTCCATCATATTTACATCCATTGCTTTCACTTGCTATTTACACAATATTTACACGTTATTTACATTTTCCACTTGCACTTTTAGAACTGCTTCAGGCTGTGGTAATCAAAAAAGCAGGTAATGCAGAGGGGAACTTGGCAATCAGCGCACTGCCAAGAGGTGCGTTTGTGCACAGGTGTGCGTCGGGTGCTATGTGCACAGACCTGGCACCTGCAGATCACAGCCTTCCTCTTGGTTGTGGCAGGCATTTGCACTAGTCTGTGCCGATCCATGTACGCCCTCTGTTCAAGTCTGTAAAAAAGTCTTACAGCATGGCACCTTGGAACTGCTGCTGTCATGGTACCATATCTCTCAAGCAGCTGCTGAACACAAGTCCTGGTGCACGACCTCAGGGAGAAGGACTTGGGTGGCTTTACCTTCATCTTGTACAGGATGAAGACGTTCAGCATCGTCATGTCAAAGAGATGCAGAAAAACTTTCCTGTACCACCTAGTATTCTTCCTGAGGCAGTCGATCTCTCCAATCATCATGTCGGACTTGTCCACCAGCTGCATGTTGATATTGTAGTCAATGACAGCATCAGGTTTCCTCACAGGTTCACCTGTCGTACGGTCGACCTTCCCACTGTTTTTCAGTTCTTCCCTGTGTACGGTGGTAAGCATGTGCACGACTCTCTTGTCATCCCACTGTATTGCCAGCATCTTCTCAGACTTGCGTAGGTGCACTTCTCCTTGCTGCAAGTTTTCTGTCTGGGAATTTGGGGAAGTGGGCACGATTGCTCTTCACAGTGCCACATGAGCCGATGCCGTGCTCTGAAAGGTATTAACAGGTTTCAGCGCTGTATAATAGTTGTCAGTATACAGCACATGATTTCCACCAAAATACCTTTCAAGGAGCGCTTTCACTACACAGCCTGAGAAGCCAAGGGGGTGTGTTTTGTCCAGATCGACAGTGCTGGCTGAACAGATGACGAAGTCAAGGATGTACCCAGTCTTACAGTCGCACAGTACAAAGAACTTGATTCCAAAGCGATGGCGTTTGCTTTGAATGTACTGTACAAACCTAAGACGTCCTCTGAACAAAACCAAGGATTCGTCTATGACATCCTTCTGAAAGGGGTGGAAGAATGACATACACTTATCCTTCATTCTGCTCAGAATCTCCCGGATCTTCCAAAGTGTGTCGGTCTGGGAAGGTACATCATTGTTGGTGAAGTGCAGGTTTCCTATGATGTTCCAGAAGCGATCTCTGGCCATGTACTTACTGAAGGTGGGTGAGGGTAGTAAGGGGTCCATGGACCAGCATTCTTCCAACTCATGCTTCTTTGAGTGTGGCATGCGGAGCATGAGGGTGAAGAACACATACAGCTTCTGCACTCCCAGAACGGTCCACTGTTGCATCTTCGCTGCACCTGCACCACTTGCAGCACGTTGTGATTCGTACCTGTTAGTCTCATCACATACGTGCTGCATGACTTCGTCATCGAAGAAGGCCAAAAGGAAGTCCACATACTCAGCATCCTCATCAAGAGTGAAGGCAGGCTGTATCCCTGAGGAACTCTCGTCAAAATGAAGATGTTCAGGGACGAAATTGGAACCTTCCGTCCACACGAAGGCGTCCAGGACTCCCTGTCGTGGCGGTGTAGGGTGGGTGAGGGTGGAGGGTAGCAGTGAGGCAGACTGGGCTGTTTCAAGGTCACTCTCACTGACCCTAGGTTGCCGTGTAGCACTAGCAGCCCTTACTCTACTTCTACTCTACTTTCACGAGTCAGGGATTTACCTCTTCCCCTACGGCCTGCCTTCACTGTAGGTGCTAGTGGAGACTCCGACGACAAAGACTCAGGAGAAAATTCCACTGAAGATGAGGAAGAAATCAGTGAAGTGGGGCTGGGGGAGCGGAGAGGTGATTCACCTCGGGACTCATTGTGGGCTGGGTGACGCGGGGCCATTGTTCCGAGGCTAACCCGCAGCCTTTTCACTCCCTTCCCAAATTCCTTCCCTTGCTGCACTAAAGGCTCCTTTCGTTTGGAGCTAGGGATAACTTGGGACACTGAAGCATTCATACTAGGAATTTCTGTCACGATTTCCTCCCCAGGCTCATCACATGATTCACCCGAAAGATCAAAGTCACTATCCATCATTATCATTGATAATTCTGCCAGCTCACATTCCACTGCTGAGTCACTAACTCCTTTACTGCTTCCCACACGAGTTTTTATAGGGGTAGAGGTCACAGTGCCCTTTGCAATGGATGCAGAAGCGGCAGAAATGGCGGGGCACAAGTGCAACATGGTTTCACGCAACGTATGTAGGCAGGCAAGGGTTGACAATGTGAATAGGGTGACAGCTGCTAATTAACATGCTATGAAATGATTGGTAGGATATCTCGACAATACATTAAAAAATAGGTAGTTCCAGGTGAATGTAAATATCACTTAGGCTTCTCCCTTCCTTTCTTATATATATTTTTATTATGAGAATATTATTATACGGTATATTTCAAGGGGAAATTACCAGGGGAATTTAGTGAACGAGTGCAGGTGAGGTGTTGTCAGGTGATAATTAGCCAATTCCAGGTGTATGGCACTATCACTTACCTCTTTTTTTTTTTTTGTATATATTATTTTGTATAAGAATAGGGCATAGGGCTGATTTCAATGAATGAAATCAGTGGAAAATTCTTGGGAAGATTTGTTAGCGCAGCATGGCCAGGCAGGGAAGAGGCGAGGGTAATGGAGGGGAGGTAGGGAGGGGAGTCAAGAATGGGTAAATATGGCTAAATTGTCAACAATGAATGGGAGTACAGATGAGATTAGGAGTGCTGACTATTATTGGACATTGGCAGTACTGATAGATGATACAAGCCACCACTTGTAAGCCCGGGAGAATTCAAAATAACACAGTCACAAAAGTGATGCCCACGGTATGATCCATTGCGCCCGAGCATCACTAAAGTGACGCCCCGCGGTTAAGCGGTTAAACAACCAACCATCTGGATCTGGTTACTTGTCCGATGATTCACTATCAACAACGGCATCGGAAACATCAGTAATTTCGGAATTTGCACCAGGTGCTTCTGCACAATGAAGTGAGCAGAATCAAAGGGAGTGGAAGAACTTTGCTAAGATGTGTGTGCGATATCAGGTGTCTGACAGAGCTGGTGCTGTATTCGCTAATATGGTGTTAAAAGACATGGGCATCATATCTGAATATGACAGAAGACATGGCATCGACCACAGCAAGTTGCGCAGGCAACGTGATAAATATGGGGAGCATATACAAAGAGAAGAACAAGTAAATATCAAGCTTGTTGACAACATTTATCTGGACGGGGAAAAAGACGCTACATTGATGATGTTGGAAGGAACAAATGAGAACAACAGGACACTTCAAGTGGAGGAACATTATACTGTAGTTGGAGAACCTGGTAGTTATTATTTAACTCACCTATCACCCAGTGATGGAAGAGGTCGGACAATTGCTCAGGCTGTTTACAGTGCCGTTATAGGCACCGAGTTGGAAGCTGCATTAGCAGTTGTTGGCACCGATGGAACAGCTACTATGACAGGTTGGCATAATGGCTGCATATGGGGTCTTAAGGAGATGATAAAGAAGCCACTACAGTGGGTTATTTATCTACTGCATACAAATGAATTGCCATTGCGACATGTATTTGCCTGCATCGACGGCACCACAAACAGTCCAAACAGCTCTGCGGTCCCCATCGGCAAACAACTGAATGGCACAATGTCTGACTGGGCAGTTGTGGGGTTCCAATGTGTGCCCAATCCAAACTTCTCTGAATTACCTGAGTCTGTTGTTCATGATCTAAGCACAGACCAGCTCTACAGCTACAGAATCCGCAGAGCTGTGATTTCAGGATTGGTGGACAGTGACCTGCTCCTTCAAGTTGGTCCGATTGTACACTCACGTAGGTTGACTCTTGGGTGCCAAATCCTACGGCATTATGTGTCAGTTGAGAAGCCTTCTGTCGGTCTAGTTGTACTGGTAGAGTTTAGTATCTTGGTGTACTTTCCCTCATGGCTCAATATCAAGTGCAACTGCATACTGATTGATGGAGCAAAAACTATCATTAACTTGTCCATCAAACTGCAAATTTACCAAACGTAGAGGTCTGGGATGTCGCTCTGAAAGTGGTCAGGAGGAACTCACTGTGCAGATCCTGAGAACGTCCTGCTGGCTATGGTGGGAGTCGACAATGAAGAGATTCGCAGAAAAGCAGTGGAACTCATGAAGACTCTTTGGAAAAAGAACCTGGAAGCCGAAGAAGTGAGGACTTTCAACATGCCAGAGTAACAGGTTGGAGCTGACTCATATCACCGCATTACAAACATGAACTCACCGGACATACAACAACCACCTTCCATTAGGAATTTTTAGACTCAGACATTGAAGGAATCCTGCACCGGCCACTCAAACTCGAGCACCTGTGTCATCATCAGTCGTTTGAGCAGCATGTAAAGCTAGTGACAGAGGCTTCAGCAAAATGTGGCTGGGCTCGAGAGAAGAGACAGATTCATCCGTCAAAGAATCAAGTCACAAAAATTTATGAAGAAATTTGAAACAGAAGAATCAATTTGTATGAAATCTATGTCATCTGATACAGTGCCAATGTTCCTTGAAAAAATCACTGATTCTCGACAAACATAGGTGTCAATTTCCATTCCTCATGTATGTATTGTAGTTGAAAGAAAACATCAGTTTCATTCCAGAACTCGCTGTAGTATTGGAACCACAAGCAGAAACCAAATGTACCCGTGATCATCAACACAAACCTTCTATAGGGAAAAAGTGAGGGTTGCTGGCATGCAGAAGATATCAACGCCCCCAGATGGCATTTTTCTCTAGTTTTGACATGTTTGTCAACGCTTGGTACCTACATGATTTTGCCTTTCTCAGCCATTGATGGTGGCACGAATATTCACGATGCCTATTTGAGCTGGATTGCAGGAGTCTGGTGGAATCTGTGTCTGCCGAGCGCCACTTTCTATGGGACTCCACTCACGGATTTTTCTTTCGGGATGTATTCCCGTAGGGTTAACATAGGCAAGGGTTATGGACAAGGAAATGGGTTTAGGAACACAGTCTGATCCCTCAATGATGACATGGACAACCCTGTCCTCTTGATGAGTACGGGAGGGGGGAGGGACTTCCACCCGCTGGTACGGCCCACCAAAACTCCAGGGTAGGCAAGCCCCCACCCGAACAAGGTGGTTCCCCCCCCCCACCCACCTCAACACACGCACTACGATGACACCTTACGTTAAATTCTTACCAATTTCTGACACTTTTATTCAGCTTCAGAGAGACTGCTGGAAGCAATGGAGAGAGAGAGAGAGAGAGAGAGAGAGATTCAATAGGGGGACTGTAACCATAAGATGATTATTCTTGAAACTCTACCTGTATAATCATGTCTTACCTTTCCGTCTTTGGCACAGTAGACATTTTCTCTGCTCACAGATATAGGATAACTGATAACTGAACGAGTGAGGCCAATGAGGTCAGCGGTCGTTTTCATTTCCTCCCGTATAAATACTTCTTTCCGACAAGGAGCGTATGTATTCACCCCCGTTTGTTTGTTTACTTGTTAGTATGTCTGTCAGTAGGATTACTCCAAGACTGAAGGTCAGATTTGAACCAAATTTGGTGGGTGTATAGCCCATATCCCAAGGAACAATCGATTAATTTTTGGGACCGATCCGGGTCGTATTACTGGTTTTGGATCCGGAAAACAGCGAAACCCTAATCAATCATTAGAAAACATAACCCATTATTAAGAGTGGTTTGGAAATGACGTTGCCCGTGTTGGAGAAATGCGCTCCAGTGAGTGCCCCTCAAGTTTCATTTGCTTTTATTATGAATACAACAAATTCACTATACATTTATGTAAAACCTGGAACACTATTAGGACTGGGTCACACGTTTCAGTCCTACAAGTGTATTAGCCATATAAGTAATGTTGCCATATTAAAGCTGTGTGTGTGTGTGTGTGTGTGTGTGAAGCTACTCTCTCTCTCTCTCTCTCTCTCTCTCTCTCTCTCTCTCTCAAATCAAATCACTACCCATCCTCACAGCTATTCAGAGGCCACATGACATGGTTTCTACCCCGCAACACAGCCTTCACCCCTCTAATATCCAAAAGCCTTCAGCGCATCCTGGAGACAGGCATACTGGGAAAAATATATGAGACACACGTCAGAAATATCGCCGTACCCACTACACAAGTAAGCTTTGATGTACGAATCTATTTTCACCTTCAACTGCGCAATTACACTAATTGTATTATCGTCATAGACACTACTGTCACCATCAAGGCAGCTGTACACTTCAGACCATTATTATTATTATCATCATGAGCACCGTAGTATGGCAAATCAGAGATCATCATCATAAAATGAGCACAAATTAGATATTATCATCGTCACCTTATCAGCGATAATTACACAACTATCATCACCGTAGCAAAACAAATCAGACATTATCATCACCGTAGCAAGACATATCATACCACTATTATCAATGTCATTGTAGCAATACAAGTCAGACCATTATTATCATCACCACAGCCGCATAAATCAGAGATTATCATCATCGTCGTAGCAGCACAAATAAGCGGTTATTTCATCACCATAGCTGCAGAAATAAGACATTATTATCATCGCCGTAGCAACATAAATCAGACATTATGATTATCATCATCACCGTAGCAGTTTATCAGTATGAGTGTGAGGCATCGTCTTCCTTTCCGTCGCCTAATCAACCGCATTTTTTATCACCAACGTCAGCTAAGTTTAACTTGACCTGAACATCGCCTGACAAGGATAACTAAGAAGAAATCTAAGGTCTGACAACATACTCCCAGTTTTAAATCATTAGGACTTCACGAATGCTGATAGGAAAGCTGTGATTGAAATTAATACAACAACTGTTCACTCTGCAAAATATCAGAAATATAATTTCTATTGTTAGGTGATGATAAACTGAAAAGTGAGTACCCAGACTGTTCTTGTTTTGTACAGGTTCGTGGGACGGGTGTGTTGAACCTGGAGCATCTACAGGGAGCATTCATAGCACTGGGGCTGGGAGTTGGTCTGGCTGCCTTTACTCTGGTAATGGAGTGTATTGTGAAGAGTCAGTAGGTTACTTCCTTCCACCGACAACAACGTCAACACCATCAACACCATCATACAACATCACCACCAACAAAACAACCTGGAGCATCTACAGAGAGTATTAATAGCACTGGGGTTGGGTGTTGTTGTGGCTACCTTTACCATGATGTTGGAGTGCACTGTGAAGAGTCGTTAGTCACTCGCCACCAAGAGCACCATCAACACCACCACATATCAGTATCATCACCACTACTATACAACCTGAAGCATTTAAAAGGGCTTGTTCATTGTACTGGGTCTGGGTGATGTTATGGCTACCTTTACCCTAATGTTGGAGTGTATTGTTAACAGGGCAGTACTCCCGAGGTTGATGGCAAGCTGGTGATAGGGAGAGCTGGAGCTCCCGTTTCACCAGCCCTCAGGACTTGATCCTGACCATCTCCCTTTTCTGAACATTTTCAGTGCATTCATTTACACAGAGAGTAGGCCAGCATGCTCTCATAATACCTCTACCTTCAACTGTCTACACCACACTACATGCGCATAACATATCACACCTTCTATTCACATCTTTAGTAATGGCCGCTGCAATCTTACAATCAAATGAGGTGGTACCTCGGATTGCCACCACCGGCAGGGTAGGACTGGAGGCACAGGGTCCTCCCGGTCGCCATCAAGCGACTGTGCCGGCAGCGACTGTTGCTATTTCCGGGCATGCTCGTCGGCGAAGAGGTGACGGTGCGGCCTTATTCTTTACCAACATCCGCGGCCTTACCACAAATTTAAACTCAGTTCATTTTTTCCTTCAGTCCATATCCCCTTTAGCCCTTTTCCTCACAGAACCACAGAACCAGTAGCTCTTGATATCTCTAAAGCTTTCGACAGAGTATCGCACCGTTCCCTGCTGTCCAAACTCCCTTGCTATGGACTAACGTCTTTTGTTCCTTTGATTTCTTCTTATCTTAGTGACAGGAAAATAAGAGTAAAAGTAGATGATGTATGTTCCAATTTCCACTCAGTCAACGCCGGAGTCCCGCAGGGATCAGTTCTGGTGCCAACCCTATTCTTGGTTCATATTAATGATCTCTTATCTGTCACTCACAATCCCGTTCACTCATATGCAGATGACTCAACACTACATAGTTCATTCACACTCAGACATCCATTTACAAAGTCTAATATCTCTACCTCTCAACTCAGTACAGCCATCTCCATAAATCAAGATTTAGCTACAATCAGTGAATGGGGACAAAACAACCTTGTCTCTTTTAATGCTAGTAAAACTAAATATATACAGTTTACTAATAGACAGATACTGCCAGATTCATACATTACCTTCAGTGCTACTAATATTCCCATCTCCAAAAGTATTGAAATTCTTGGTGTCTCACTTAACAGTGCCCTCAGCTGGACCTCTCATGTCAGATCACTTGCTAAAAACCGCCTCAAAGAAACTTGGATTATTGTACAGAGTCTGTAACTTCTTCGCCGATGAGCAGTTAGCTATAATTTATAAGAGTCATGTGCGCTCTCAGCTTGAATATTGCTCACCCTTGTGGAATGGTTGTGGAGAGGTTGCATTAAGACAACTAGACAAAATTCAGAATAAAGCTGTTAGAATCATTAACAACCCTGCCATTACATTTCAACTACCTCCCTGGAAGTATGAAGGAATGTTGCCTCCCTTGCATTATTTTACAGATATTTTTTTGGCAAATGCTCAGACGAAGTTGTGTCCATGGTGCCACCTCTCCATGCCTTCCCTCGTGCTACACGGGCATCTGGTAGCGCTCATGACTGGAATGTCACTCAACCATATTGCAGAACTTCTGCCTATCAGAATTCTTTCATTCCCCGAACTGCATCTCTCTGGAACTCGCTTCCCCAGAGTTGTTTTCCTCCAAATTTCAACCCACAACTGTTCAAGTCTAACTGTTACAGATATTTTATGAATAGAGGACACCAGTAATCTGGTGTATGGATTATTTTTTTTTCCCCATTTGTTTTTCCTTCCTCCATTCTGTTATTTAAAAAAAATAAAAAAGTGCCAGTATGTTGTTCACCACCATCAATAACAGCAATATCTTCACCACATAACAACAACAACCAATGCAGCCTGCAACATACAAGAGGGCTCCTTCATAGCACTGGGTCTAGGTGTTGTTCTCACTACCCTCTTATCGCAGTGCTAGAGAGTATTGTTAAAAGGTAATGAAGCTTCCTCATCGCCACCAGTCCAGTCCAGCATAACCACACAGGCACCATCCAGCTATCACAACAACGACCTAACAAGAAGCGATGTCAAGGCAAGCAAACCCCTTCCCGGCAGTCATTTTAGTGCTGACGTATGAACACAACAGGATGTCTAGCCAATAATGTTACATATTAAATCTGGAGCAAATCGGGTGAAAATTGATTTTATGTCTATTTCAATATTTAGGCCAGACTCACCTGACACTGACCCCCTACCGCTAACTAGGGGATGACCCCCGTGATGTAATGAGGCATGTTATACAATGCAGATTTGAAAGATACACCTTTAGGTTTTGGTTTCATGTCGATATGACAAATTTGAAAGGAGTTATAGCAAAAATATATATATATTTGTGTGTGTGTTTTTTTTCTTTACATTTTTGGGGCTTACAGCCAGGGCCTTGGTCCAATTTGGCCCAAAATTTAGTCAGATGATCAGAAGATCAAAGCACATCATCCCTGCTATTTTAGTCAAAATAGCACCAGTAGTGTTCACGTAAAGTTGTTAACAGCCAGCCAGCCAGACAGACAGACAGACAAGCAAACAAACAATCAGGCAAACCGAGTGAAAACAATAGCTGTCCCAGAGACCCTCCGGGGCGGGAACGGGATAAAATTTCACCAGCATTGCATACTTAACCTCAAGCGGTGGTGAGGAACGCCTTTACGTTATGGCACCAATACGACCGGGTGGCTTTGCAATTTTGTTATACAAACGTCCCTCAACTCCCATTCTCTCCAGGAAAATGATGATGATTGGCTGCAGGATAGGGGCAGCTCCTAGCCTACAATACATTTAGTTCAATTTCATATAACCCTGGAATTACTACCACTACTACTACTAGTACTACTACTACTACTAGTAGTACTACTACTACTACTACTAGTACTACTACTACTACTACTACTAGTACTACTACTACTACTACCACCACCACCACCACTACTACTACTACTACTACTACTACTACCACCACCACCACTACTACTACTACTACTACCACTACCACCACCACCACTACTACTACTACTACTACTACTACTACTACTACTACTACTATTACTACTACTATTAAGCACTATCCCTCGACTTCTACCAGCACACGATCACACAACTTCATCAACATCCAGGCAACACCACTACTGGACAACTAACACCACCTTCACACCACCACCACCTCCACCACCATTTCCACCACCTCCAACAACAACACATACAATAACCAAACACAATTACCTTTGCTTGAGGACCTGGAGCAGTGGCATCTTCGTCTTGAGTCCATCCCTCACAGGCTGTCGAAGCGGAGGAGGACAGCATGAGGGCCAAACCATCGCAACCCCCCTGTCCCCTCAAGGGGCCTGAGATCCTGGAATGGCTTCGGCCGCCCGTGCAAGTACTACATCGAACACAACACACACAACAACAATGTTCTCCACACCAAGAAATGACTCTCCGGCGGTCATTTCTCAAAGACTTCTTCTAGCCGATGACATTAACCCCTACACCGCGGGGATGTTTTTGCACTCCTTGTGTATCCTGCGAGGATATTCGCACTCCAACTGACTTTTTAAAAATATTTGCCAAAAATCAGTTATTAGTCCTAGAATATTAAAATTAAATAAGCCTATGGCACATACCTTCAGCTTTCCCCTGAGATGTTTGTTGAGCCTTCGTCGTCTACCGGAGGACTTGTGGAGACTTCTGAAGTTGGATAAAGAAGTCTCCACTTTACACTTCCCGATACCCAATAATATGGTTACCACTGCCTGATATTATAACTACAAACACTATTCTATAAATTTCAAGTAGTTTGGAATCCATATTCCCCCCAAAAAAACACTGTGAAAGCAATGTAAATTACGAGTGCATACGAGCTTTTCTCCCTTGCTGGTTCCCCGATGGTATTTTGAGGCGGAGCTGTCATTTATTATTTATAAACACACTCACACTTTATATTCCTGGTACTTTATTACACTTATTTATATACAATATTTATCTATAAATTTCTTTTCGTACTAGTAGTTTATTTTCACTCCAGGCATTCACATTCTCATCTTGTATACTAGCTTAGAGAGCAAATCTGTCACTTTCACTTTCATTTTCCCAGTATTCATACATGCTAGAGTGAGTCTTTCACTTTCATTACTCCTAGTATATATACTCGTATTCTTGTATTACTACTTATTTACATTTCTGTTTACATTCTCTATTTTATTTACATTATTTACATTTCTATTTTATTTACACTATATGCACTGTCACTTGCAGTAACTTATAAAACTATTTTCCACTGTTAAGTTATATTTACATTCATTGCTTTCACTTTTTGTTTACACATTATTTACACATTATTTACATTTCCACTTGCACTGTTTTAGAGTCACCAGAAAGATTGTAGTCACTGTCCATCATTATCATTGATAAATTAGCCAGTTCACGTTCCACAGCAGTCACTTAGCCCTTTACCCCTTTCCACACGAGGTCACAGGGCCCTTTGCATGGGGCTAAAAACCGACGGACTTGGACAGGAGCGAATCCGACGTGGTTTCACCTTGAAAGACGACAATAAACTGAATGCTGTGGCCTAGGGGCAGTGAAGGGCTGCCAATGTCAGCATGGTGACAGCTGCTAATATATATGCTATGAAATGATTGGCAGGAAATCTAGATAATACATAATAAATTATGTAGTTCCAGGTGAATGTAAACATCACTTAGGCTTCTCCTTTCCTTTCCTATATATATTTTTATTATTAGAACAGGTCATACAGCATATTTCAAGAGGAAATGAATAGGAAAAATTAGCGAATGAGTGCACGTGAGGTGTTGCCAGGTGGTAATTAGCCCATTCCAGTTGTATGGCAGTATCAATTAACTTTTCTCTTTCTTTTATATATTATTTTGTATAAGAATAGGGGCAAAGGGCACATTTCAATGGATAAAAATGAGTGGAAAAATCCGTTCAGCATGTATAGCGCAGTGCAGCTGGTCAGGCAGGAGGAGAGGGTAATGGAGGGGAGGTAAGGAGGGGGCGAGTCAAGGACAGGAGAAAAATGGCTAAATTGTCAACAGTGGATGGGAGTTCAGGTGACATTAGCAGAACTGAGTATAGCTGGACACTGGTAGTACTAATAGATGATGCAAGCCTCCACTTGAAAGCCCGGGCGAATTCAAAGTAACACAGAATCACAAAAGTGATGCCCTGCAGTATGACCCCTTGCTCCTGAGCATCACAAAAGTGATGCCCCGCGATTAAGGGGTTAAGAGCAACCCAGGACCTATCAACAAATACATATGTCCAACATGCTTTAACACGTGAGTCGACAGACAAAGGGTTCTGTTCAGTGCGAGTTCTGCAAGAACTGGACCCATTTCACCTGCACAACACTTGCATCCAGAGAACATGACACAAACACCTGGACCTTTTGCTTATGTTCCTTCGCCCCATCCTCTAATCCCCCTGCCAGCCACTCTCTTACTTCCTTCACACCCCCTCAGCCTAACCTACCTATCCTTCCCACACCAACCAATCCCCTAACCCCTCCCATTCCACCCCAATCTAATCCATCCCAACTCTTATATCTGTAACAACCGTCTCCCACCCATTGCCCTGCACCTACATTCCCTCCTCCCCTCTGTGCTGCAGCACCCAGCACACATCGTACG
Organism: Coenobita brevimanus; assembly: GCF_032717465.1. Classification (NCBI taxonomy): domain Eukaryota; kingdom Metazoa; phylum Arthropoda; class Malacostraca; order Decapoda; family Coenobitidae; genus Coenobita; species Coenobita brevimanus. The sequence goes on along the minus strand of NW_027644829.1, from coordinate 26,062 downwards.
CACAACATAAACATTCTTCAAAGAAACACACATGATAGAAACACTAAGAAACAAGAACTCACACAATTCATCAAACAACAAAATATACACATTATCATATTACAAGAAACAAAACCACGCAGAACACAAAAAACACCTACATTTCATAATTTCACCATCATCAGTAAAGACCAGGCCTACAGCAGTAGCGGTGGACTCAGCACCCTAGTGCACCAAACCATGAACTTCTCAGATACTAGTGCACACACAAAATCACTTCTCACCACACATGACACCACAACAGAAGTACAATAAAATAATTTGCATTGGCAACAAATCACACATGACAATCGCCAATACATATACTCCCCCCCCCCAATCGTCTCCCACAGTATCACACAATTATTCTCCTCAAATACGAGTACACCACGTCACTAGCATACCGAACATCATCCTGGGTGGTGATTTCAACGTCAAGGTGTCGCCCTGGCATGTCAACAATCCTGACACAGACGGAGGGCTGATATTACTATCCCTAACAAAGAATCTTTTCATCTTCAAGAATCTGCATCAACGTACCCATATCCCACACCAAGCCCTCTTCCTCTTATCATCCCTAGACATCATCCTTTGCTCCCCAAACCTCGCCCTCACAACATCCTGGAGAGTGGTCAAAACCTTTGGCTCTGACCACCTCCCGATCATCATCACTAACACAACCAGAATCACCCAAGCTGACCAGACACACATACACTAATTACAAGAGAGCCAAATGGGAGGCCTTCACAACTGAAACAGAACAACACTTTCAAACATTACACAGTATAACCATGACAAACATCAACACCGCTGTGCACACTTTCAATACAATTATTCAAAACACAGACAAAAGACACATCCCTAGAGGCAACAGAAAGAAACACAATCCCAAGTTCACACCAGAATTTCAAGGCCTCATTTATCAATGTGACATAATACGACACTCCTCAACACCCAATACACAAAACACCGTACAACAAATACAAGCACTCAGCACTCATATAAACAATAAAATATCAGAGAAGCAAATGCTAAATTGGAATAATAATCTCAAACACTTGGCCACAAAACAAACACCAGCAAACCCTACAAAACACTAAACAGCATCACACTCTCCAACAGCAACACTAGACTATCAAGCACGTTGCCATCACGACAACAGACACCATACCCTCAAATAAACAACATGCAAACACTCACCAATCACTTTTCACACGTCAGTCATCTAAACCCCTTTTGCGACGACCGACGTGTCATCCGATGTAAGAGACTTCACCAAAGACCCAGACTTCGCACCCTTCTTTTACACTTAGATGAAGCACATCATTAGCAATCTTAAGTGCTCATCTGCCTGTGGCCCAGACAACATAAGCAACATACATCTTAATCATCTCGGACCACAAGGCATACATGCACTCACCAATATCAAACTACAGCTATTCACACAGCATTATATGCAGCATCTGGAAGCATGGTACTATCATCACTATCCCCAAACCCAACAAAGTCCCCACGTTACCTTCCTCACACCGCCCCATTACATTCCTCTGCACCCCCTCAGAAGTCACTGAACGACTGGTATTACAATTAGTAACACCTCAGATCCCCCTAGCCCTATCACAACATGGTTTTAGGCCGCTACACTCCACAAACACTTCTTACAGACCTTACACAATGAGTTTTTGGTGGCATCAATTCAGCTAGGCCACCACACAGAACACTCCTAGTCACAGTAGACATTGGCAAAGCTTTTGATGCCATCGCCCTTCACAACCTCACAAACAAAATATTCAACCCAAAAATGCACAATAAAACACAAAGATGGTTGGCAAACTATTTGGCAGGCAGATTTGGACATGTAACATTTGTCGGTCAGTCATCGAACATCAGAAACTTCACAAATGGGCTCTCTCAAGGATCTGTTTTGTCCCCTACACTTTGTAACCTATACATGCACGGCATACCCACACACCACAAATACACTTAGTTTCCTATGCAGATGACATAACACCAATATGTACAAAAACGCAAACACAGCCACACACATCCTCCAGTCTTACCTCAGCACACCACACGAATAGTTCACCACAAACTGATTCAAATTAGCCCCAGCCAAATCTACAGTGACCCTTCTCACAAACTGGACAGGAGAATATAGTTACATTCCACACCTCACCATAAACGACAACCCCCTACCACACACACACACACACACACACACACACACACACACACACACACACAATCCTTGGGTGTAACATCGATGTCATTTAAACAACGCATCATATTCATTAAAAATAAATTAGCATCAAGACTCAATGTCATATAGTCACTTGTCCATACAACATTCGAACACATACCAAGAAACATCAAATCATCACCCAGTACACAATATCATACACAAATATTGTCATCTCTCCCCTTGCCCGCCTCAAACCAGCTTCCACAAGCATATCCATACTCAGATCACTTGCCGCACCATTCAGTCATTCAAAGAACACATGCATCTGCATGCAGGGCCTCCAGATACCCACCCTTCTGAATCCTACCTCCCTCGTGAGGACAGGGTCCACCTGGCCAGGCTGGCATGTGAGCATCATCCAGCCCTCTTGAGTTATCAGAAGAGGCTGGATGATTCCATTGCTGATGCGTGTCCAGGATGCAACACAGCTCCCCATACTATTAATCACATTATGGAATACTGCATTGCATACAATCGCTTGTGCTAAAAACGCAACTTACACTCACTGAGAGCTCCGTGGGAAAGCCCGGTATCTGTCATGGCCTTACTTGGGGACTCGGAGCTGTTAGGCCAGCCTGCCTAGGGAACGACAACTACTACTACCTTTGCCTGACTGGAACTTTATGTAAGAATAGCTACATAATTACAACTGCAGGAGAGTTTTGTTATACATATTTTAATTTTGGAATAAAGCATTATATAGATTCAATGTTGTGATCATTTGACAGACGTCCTGGTATGTAATCTTATCAGTGATATAAGAAGGGTGAAGATATTGTTCTGCCTGACACTATAGGAAGAGAGACTGGACAGCCGGTATGTTCGTTCAGCGAATGGATATTTACTGGGCATCACTCAAGCACGTAAATGGACCAGTGATCACTGCTTGATAACACCAGGCAACTTAACTGCTCTTCATAATATATGGTGCATTTTGAACATCTTTTATGCTATTTCCAGAAGCGGTGCTTTGTTAATAAGTAAGGGTGTATAAAAATGAAATTTTCTTGTGTATCAGCTGGGTGAATTTCTAAGCACACAAAGATCTGGGATGAGTTGCCACACGACGCTAGATCGATTAACACTAACAGTGTTTACTTATTTTGCAGCGGTTTTTAAGTATGATGGAGTTTTGGTTGAAGTTAAAGATTGTTGTTCTTCTTTATATTTATAATTGTGGTTCCCATCGAGATATTATCTGAGGCTTACCTCCCTTATATGGATGTGGGCCAAATACATGTAAAACAAATAAAACTTGCCTAGCAATGCAGATGATGCTCACTCGTAAACCAGCTTGTTTTCTTCACATTAATATCCCATATTTTCCCTCTTGGTGGATCACAAGGGAGTCGGAAAATTCGCATAGAGGTTCCATCAGTTTTATTTCACCCAAATACAGCACAATCAGGCCATTTAAAGGAAAAAACAGTAAAAGTACACATCACCATCAATTTTGCGGCTCTAACAGTTTGGTTTGTCAAAATTATAATTCGCGAATTATCTCGGTGTTTACTTTGACGTAAAATCCTTATGTAGAGATGAATAGTAAAACTGAAATTTTCAGTAGCTGAAAATCATCGAAAATATCCCACAGTTACTGAGACATTTTAGTGATCAACCAATCATGTATCACTGCAGACGAGATATGTGTTTAGACAAATCTGCAGTCAGTAGCACCCGGGCTGTGAGCCGTTTCAGCCAAAATGCCGCAATGTCGCCCGAATAATCAGCGAGCAGCTGAAAGTATTGGCTGTCCAGTCTCTCTTTCTATAGGGTTTCCACTAAGAACTAAGATAAACAATACTGAGCAGAAACTGAAGAGAGGTTGCCAGGGACTGAGCAGGGTGACCAGGACCTCTGCGTGCTTACATGTTTCCACCGCCATTAGGCGACCAGGAACTACGCATGCAAGCATGTTGGAGCCTTTATAAGCGAAACGAAACGATCACAATGATTCATAACAAGAAACCTTCTTGGTTAAGGAAACAAGTACACTCTATTACCACTAGAGTGAAAAAATAGAAACAGACATTAACCCTTTCAGTCTTTATAAAAGTACTTCTCCACTTTATTTTTGCTACTGGCGAAAGACTTTGCTCGGCTTAAGCAGAGAGATTTCGAAATGATGGCGATAGATACAGCCTTGACCAACTCATTCAGTGGAAAAGCTAGATAAAACGAGGTAGGTAGAGGACTAACTGGAAGGTTGATATGCTCAAAACAAAAGTAAATGGGCAGTAATTAATAAAGAAAAATGAAACTAATCTGGGAAGTGTGAGTGAAAAACATCGGCTGGCGAAGTGGGTTCGATCCCCACACAGATAAGAGTGCTTTACGGAAAGATGCTCATCGATATGTCATCTTGTAAACCATCTTGACAGGAAAAGCTTAAATTCATTACCATCCACAATGCAGTAGGTCGGTGTGTGTGGTTCGGACAGGAAAAACGTCATACTCATGTGACGGCCACACATCTTTTAGACCTGCAGCGGGGAGGTGGGTTCGAGCCCCACACCGGTGAGGTTGCTTAGCAATGTAATGTTATTACAACCTCTTGGCAATATACTCAGTATTGGCTGGCGTTCAGACAAATAAGACAAACGTTCATCATGTATATACATTATAGAATTTGAAACAATTTGGAATCTGTAAATATTTCTAACGATTTCTTATTCAACTTAGAAAAGATGTGCAACAAGGAAGGAGTCAGTGAAGGTCATGTTTAATCCCCACAGTTCGAAAAGTCTCTCCAGTTCTGAATCAAATCTTTTGAAGTTACCAAAAACATGTCATCGGATTCAAGAGGTTAAGAAGGTGGTACCTGTCCCTGCCCACGAGACCTCCAGAATAAGCCAACGATGTGGGTATTTTTATACAAGGATTTGGAGATGTCGTAACAGCCATTCCTTACCTATTTATTGAATACATTATACCTCAGTATTTACTTGTATTATTCTATGGAAACTAAGTTGATAATAAAGCGATAGTGTAAACTTCTTTTTCTTCTTCTACTCCCATCTTTTGTATGGAGTCAGTGTGTCTGACCAGACTTCGCCATACCAACCAGTCCGAGGATATCCTGGTTTGTTTTGCTAACTAGCTAATTTCGTTTTGGCAGGTTAATGCGTAATATGCCAGATAAATCGCTAAAAAGGTGGTACTACTAAGGCTCCTAAGCCTCATATTATATAATTATAATACTTTCCATGAGGTTTCCTGAGAAGCCTTTGTATACAAGTGTATGGAGAATAAAGGATTCAACTTGAATGCAATATTCTTAAAATAACCTCATACCGAATAAGTCAGTAGGAATAAACATCAAACATATTTTATTCTTCTATGTAATGTTTTAATGCTGCAGAATTTATGTTTGGAAGTATTTCACCTGACCTAAAAATAAAACTCCATCAAACAATATAGCATGAGATGGATGGATTTAGTACAGATAATAACATTATTAAGAGCACAAATAAAAGGAGCAGAGGTGTACATTCTGTGTTTTTTCTAAGTTATGGATCGAAAGCGTGCAATTAAAATCCTTGGAACGTAAAGTTTGGAGTGCTTCAAAAAGAATGAAAAAAAAAAAAAATGTTAGATGTCAGAGAGAGAGAGAGAGACAGACAGACAGACAGACAGACAGACAGACAGAAAAACAAACAGAGATCTTAGATAAAAGAACCAACCAAATTAGACAATATATTAACTACAAAAAAATAAGTATAAATGGATGAGGGCAGGCCATGCCCCTCGTAAACCATATAACACATACACATCAGAGTAAATGACTGCCAGCCCAGAGACAGACTGAGAGGAATGAGCAGACGGGACAGAGCTGTATTTTGGAGTTTCACTAGGATTGGATGGAACCAGCTAACAGCAAAAATGTAAGACAGATGGAAAGAGGCCTTCGACTTGGCATGGACTGTCTCAGAGTGTTATGTTTGTTGATGATGATGATGCGAACTGGCCAGAATAGCAACGTTCAGATATAACTTGTACGTATATGTATATACATGCCTGAAAAATTTGGGACTTGTCGGTACATCACATTGACAGGACTAATAAATGAACACAGTATATAAAAGTGTCCACACTGACTTGAAAGCCACAAGGTATCCTAGGTTGTAGTACTATTTCATTTCAGTAACGGAACTCTGAAGTCTTGATCCTGCTGAGGGTTTTCCATTTTGTTTTCTGGGAAGAAATGTATAATCCTGAGGGTTGTCAACGAAACACGCTACTGTAGATGGCGGTTCTTTATTAACTTCGCTGTATCTCCACACATACTGGTTGACACCAGGGATAGTGGACTTGTTGCAGATCAGGGTAAGGCTTGAAAAACACTTAAAAAAACCACACAATGGCCATGTTGGACCCAGTTTTAAAAGTAGAATCCTATACCAGAACTTGGCTGAAGTCCACACTTAGACTTGCATTCCTGAGAGTGTTGAATTTCCAAGTAAATTACCAAGGTGAAACTGGTATACTTAAATTTGAAATAATAAATAATTAAATAAATAAAAATCCTCGGACTTTTTCAAAGTGATTTAATAGAGGCTGTCCTTTAACCACTCTAACCTCCCGTCTTTAGTGACACTGCTCAGGATAAGAACTCATCACCGTATTCCATGACTGCAAAATATATTTCAGTACCAGAATGACGTACAAGACGGCATATGTTCAGGCTGGCAAGATAATGGCACAGCTATTCTGTACCTTTTACCATATTTCACAACTTCAAAACATTACTAATACAGGTATAGTAATATCAAAATTCTTTTGTTGAGTAGAAGTAAATGTATTAATCCATAGTGAGGAGAGGGTTAAAAAAAATCCCACCTGAAGGACGGAGTGTCACCATTAAGAGAGAGAAAAAAAAAGCCTTTGTCTCCTCGGGAAGCGCGCTGGTTTTCTCTCGAGGAATCCTGATGATAAACTTGCAAAACTGAATATTATTTGTTTTAGTTATGTGGATAAACATCACAATATATATAAGGACACATTGGTAATATTCTTAGCCTCAAGCGTCATTTTTTTCATCATCATCATCTAATCAACTGACAAAAATACTAAAACCGTATAGAACAAATAAGACCATGGCAAAAGATGTACAAAAATATGAGATATTTTCTATAAAGAGCAAAACTATTATATGTGTTTATTTACAACCAGTAGCCTACATACTGTGATGATTTACAACAGAAGATAATAATGACATATAATCAAGGACCAATTTTAGTTTACCATAGAAACAACCAAACACTAGTTTTCTTTCAATACTGCGACGGGATATTCGCTCTCTGTGGCTAACTTATGACCAACAATTATAAAGAAAAGAGGGAGACATGGTCTAACTTCTGCATGTAATGGGCATCTTTAATTCTTTTGATAACGACAGGCTATGTTTGCAGTTTATTCCGGCTGTCAGATTGGTAGCAGCAGCAGCGGCAGCAACAACAGTAGTAGTAGTAGTAGTAGCAGTAGTAGTAGTAGTAGTAGTAGTAATAGTAGCAGTAGTACAGCAGTGGTTGCGACCCCAGGCTCACCTGAAGTTCTGAACGTGAACCCAGTGGATTGCAGGCTGAAGTTGCCCTCTTCTTGCAAACCACCATCTTCTTTAGGTGGACTGGAAGGTAGTTTGACTAAATGGGCAGTGAAGTCACCCAATTTCATGGATGTCACCACTTAAATGCCTCCCTCACCAGCATCGTTAGGTAGACAATACTCCAAAACAAAGCTGTCCCTAAGAGTCAGTTTATAGGCTAGGATGGGTTAGGTCACGTTTGCTAGTAGGTTATTTTGTTTTACTTTCTGGATTCTTGTTTACAAATCGGCTCTGAGACGATATCGATGTTATATATATATATATATATATATATATATATATATATATATATATATATATATATATATATATATATATATATATATATATATATATATTACTTTTAGTAAGTGGTAGTCATCAATATAAATGACTTCTAAGGCATTTCCCTTCGCAAATTGTTCTTAGATGGTTAATAAACTTGGGGAGGACTCTACGTGTCGCTTAGGATAGAAAACAATGTTAAAATCGAACGACCCGCCCCCACATACACGTAGAAAGTAAAGGAGATAGGTATGAAAGTTAAAATGAGTGTGTGGATTGTAAGGGTTCGCCATTTTTACACTCCTGCTAGACAAAACTGATAGAGTGTAAAAGTTGGGTTAGTTTCTGTACTTATTTTAGACAAACCTGGGTGATACTTAAACTAACCTATCCTTTCCTAACAACCTAACTTATGATGGAGGGGAGTGTTGTTTTGGGGATATAATTACCTCATTCTGCGAATTGGAGAGGGTCGCTTTCATGTGGTGGTACCAGTATAGCCGTGCAGCCCCACGGCTTGGTTATGCAGAAGTCCCACAAGTCTCTTCCTATCCTCCGAAACGAGGATGGTGTGCTTTACGAGTGTATGAATAGCATGCCAATAATATTTTGTATTTTAGTTAAGCAATAATGCTGATGTGAAAAAAAAAAAAACATTAATTACCTTGCATTAATATTATTATTATTATTATTATTATTATTATTATTATTATTATTTTTATTGATATTATTGTTGTACCCCCTGGGGGTAGGGGGGGTTTTCAAGAATACTCCCCCAGTATCCCTGCTTGTCGTAAAAGGCGACTAAAAGGGTTGGCGGAGGGTTAGTGCCCCTCCCCGGAAAACAACTAACAAAAAAAACAACGAAGAAGCCTCGGACAAGGACTGACCAAACGATGACGACCCAGGACCGGACAAAGGACTTGGTAATGGGTATATGGAATGTAAGAGGAGCGAATGATGAGGTGGAAGAGAGAGAGATTGTCCAGATGCTTGAGGGTGCGAAAGTGGATGTATGTGGAATAACTGGAACAAAATGGAGGGGAGAAAGTGTGAGAGAATAGGAGTATGGATGGGGTATATGTGCAGGAGTAGGTGAGAATGAGAAGGCAAAGCAAGGAGTATGTATAGTTGTGAGTAAAAAGATGGAAGAAGAGCATAAGACAGTATGGATCAGTTCGGTCAAGGATTGTGTGGGTAAAGTTGAAAGTTGGAATACAAATGTGGGCGATTGTGTGTGTGTGCGCACCAACGCAAGACTGTGCTAGAAGAGTGAGAGAAGAGTTCTGGACAAATGTAGAAGTGTGCATGGAAAAGTTTGGAAGGAATGAGAGAGTGCTTTTGATCGGTGATATGAATGGTAAAGTTGGGAATGTGAAGGTGGATGGAACAGTTGGTGAGTGGGGTGTGCCTGCTGAGATAGATGAGAATGGCAGTGCGTTAGTGGACATTTGTGCTGGGAGGGGGTTGGTGATAGCCAATACCCTCTTCAGGAATAAAATGATCCACAGATATACATGGCGAATGATGAGAAGGGTGGGTGGTGAACTGAATGAAAGGAAGGCAATGATTGATTATGTGTGTGTGGATGAAAGGATGCGAAGATGTGTAATGGATGCAAGAACTTATAGAGGTTGAGGGAGTGGACTTTCTGACCACTACTTGGTGGTGGCCAGAATTAGGATTCAAGTAAGATGGAAGAATAGAAGAAGGGAAAGACGACAGGAAGGAGTAGTTGCAAGGAGAGTGGAAAGGTTACAAGAGGATGAGAAAAAGGCAGAGAATAAGAGAGAAGTGGAGGAACGATTGGGCAAATATGAATTGGAGCATTTGGGAGACATAGAAGGTGTGTGTAGGATATTTACAGAAGAAATATGTGCAGCATGTGATGTGGTGTGTGGAAGGAAGGGAAGACGGAGGGGGGTGCAAGGAACAGCGTGGTGAACTGAAGAGGTGATACAGGCTGTGGCACAAAAGAAGAAAGCATACAATGAATGGATGAGAAATTGGGGCGTGGAAGAAGTTGAGAGGCGGAAGAGAGAATTATATGTAGAAAAAAGGGAGGTGAAAAGATTAGTAAGAGAGAGTAAGAAGAGAGTGGATAAGGAATTTGGAACGAATTTGAGTGTAAAGTGGAGGGACTGTAAGAAAATGTTCTGGAAAGAGGTGAAAAGATTAAGACAGGGTGGAAGTGCAGTTAGCAGGGGAGTAAAAGATAAAATGGTAGATTACTTGTAGAGAAGGGAGAAAAAGTGAGCAGATGGAGAGAACACTTTAAGGAGTTGTTGGACATAGAGCATGGAAGTAATGCGAGTATAAGTGGCTGCGGAATGGCTGGGAGAAGGAGGGAGGTGAGAAGACAGGAAGAAATCAGTCGGATAGAAGTCGTGGAAACAAAGAAGAAAGTTATATTGGGGAAAGTCCCAGGAATTGATGGAGTGTGTGGTGAAATGCGGAAGCATGGGGAAAGATAGTAGTAGAATGGATGTGGAAGATGTGCAGATTGGCCTGGGAAGAAGGTAGAGTCCCGGAGGATTGGATGTCAGGTATAATTATTCCCTTGTACAAAAGAAAAAGGGGAAAAAGAAGTGTGTGGTAATGATCGGGGCATTTGTTTTCTTAGTTTAATAGGATAATTTTATGGTAGGTTTCTTTTTGACAGAGTTAGAGAAAGAATAGAGAAATTAGTTGGAGAAGAAGAGGAGGCCTTAGGAAGGGAAGAGGTTGTGTAGATCAGATATTCATTCTTAGATCTTTAGTGAAAAAGTTTCTAGAGAAGGGAAAGAAGTTGTATGCGGCTTTCATGGATTTGGAGAAAGCATATGACAGGGTGGATAGACAAGGATTGTGGAAAGTGTTAAGAATATATGGAGTAGATGGTAAGTTGTTGAATGCTGTGAAGAGTATGTATGATGGTGCGAAGGCTGCAGTGCGTGTGGATGGTGAACTAAGTGAATTTTTCTCTTTGAAAGTTGGGTTGAAACAGGGATGTGTCATGTCTCCATGGTTGTTCAATCTGTACATGGATGGGGTAATAAAGAGGTACAAAGGTAGGATAGTGGATGTTGGAGTGGCCCTGGTGAGAGAGGATATGGTGTTTGGAAACTCCCTCTACTGTTGTTTGCAAGATGATACTGTGTTGTTGAGTGAAGACGAAAGGGAGCTGCAAGGCTTAGTGGATGAGTTTGGGAGAGTTAATGTAAGAAACGGAATCTAAAGGTGAATGTAGGGAAGAGTAATGAGATTATGGTCTTTTGAGAGAGGTGAAGTCAGTGAATGTACAGCGAGGGTTGGTGTGGTGAGGAATTGGAAAATGTGAGGTATGTTTAAGTACTTGGGTAGTGTGATGAGTAGAGGATGGAGGTTTGGAGGGTGAAGTGCTTGAAAGAGAATTTACAGCAGGGAAGAAAGGTTGCTGGTTCTTTGAAAGCAGTGATAGAAAACAGGGAAGTGAGCATGGAAGTGAAAAAAGTTACTGCATGACAGTATTGTGATACCAACTCTAACACTATAGGTAAGTGAAGCTTGGACATTTGTTGGAAGGACACAAGTCAAGAGTGAGAGCAGTGGAAATGAGTTATTTAAGAGGAGCCATGTGGAGTCACACTGGAGAGACAGAAGCTACAACGAATAAGAGGATATAAAGGAGCGTTGTGGTGTGGATGTTTATGTGATAGGAAGCGTTATGACGAACACACCGTGGTGGTTTATTGGCCATGTGGAGAGGATGGAGGGGTGAAAGACTGACAGAAGAGAGTGTATCCGAGTGAAGGTGGAGGAAGAGGGAGGGGATGCCGAGGATGAGATGGAAGGGATGGGGTGGAGAGGTATATATATGAGAGGGGGGGAGGATGGAGGTTGGGAGCAGGGGAGTGAAATGGCAGGGGACTGGGGAGACTTGGAGGCGATTTGTTTGTGACCACCCCAAACCAGAGGGATTGAGGCGTCTGGCAGTAGATACATAGATTGCATTATTGTTGTCGTTGTTGTCATTATGCTAAGCGATTTCAGGGGCGGCTTCCCGTCCCTAGAACGCGCTCTACCTGTAGAGATGCACAGCTGGGTTCCCTTTCTAGAGCGGAGATTAGAGAAACAAGAGAGAGCCAGGGCATAAAAACACAGGGCAACAACCTTACACGTCATACTGAGCAAATTCAGTGCTCATGGAACAGGTCAGACAGTCTTACACAATATCTATTCTATCTATCTATTGTCAGACGCCTCAATCCCGTTCGGGGTGGCCCATTTAAAACAAATCGCCTCCCACGTCACCCTGTCCCCCGCCATTTCAGCTGCCATGCTCCCAACTCACACCCCTCTCTCTCACTCCATACCTCTTCACTTTCCATCCTGCATCTCATCTCAGTACCTCGGCCTCCCTCCTCCCTCTCCTCCCCCTCCACCTCACTCCACATACACTCTCTTCGTCAGTTTTTCACCCTCCCTCCTCTCCACATGGCCAAAACCACCTCAGTGTATTCCTCCCTAACGCTTCCTATCACATTGCACATCCACACCACGGAAGGCTCCTTTTATATCCTCATTTGTCCGCCAGTCTCTCCATGGGACTCCACCAGGCTCCTCTTAAATAACTCATTTCCACTGCTTTCACTCTCTTGACTTCTGCCCACTTCTGTAACAACGTCCAAGCTTCACTTCCATACATTAGAGTTGGTATCTGTCCAATACTGTCATGTAGTAACTTTTTCACTTTCATTGCTCACTTCCCTGTTTTCTTATCACTGCTTTCAAGGAACCAGCAATCTTTTCTTGCTTCCCTGGAGTACCCCTTTCAAGCCACTTCACCTTCAAACCTCCATCCTTACTCAACACATTACCCAAGTACTTAAATGCATTCCACATTTTCCAGAATTCCTCACCATCCAACCTCGCTGTACATTCACTGAGCTTCACCCCTCTCAAAGACCTGCATCTACTTTACTCTTCCCTACATTCACCTTTAGATTTCGTTTCTTACACACTCTCCCAAACTCATTCACCAAGCCTTGCCAAACTCCCCTTCATCTTCGCTCCAACAACACAGTATCCATCTGCAAACAACAGTACAGGGAGTTTCCAAACACTACCGTCATCCTCATCAGGGCCACTCCAAGCATCTACTACCCTACCTTGTACCATCTTTTATTACCCCATCCATGTACCAGATAGATCAACCATAGGAGACATGAACCACATCCCTGTTTCAGCCCAACCTTCAAGAGAAAAATTCACTCACTTCACCATCCACACGCACTGCAGCCTATAACACCATCATACATACTTTTCACAGCATTCAACAACTTCCCATCTTCCTCCATATTTTCTTAATAGTTTCCACAATCCTGATGTCTATCCACTCTGTCATATGCTTTCTCTCAAATCCATGAAAGCCGCATACAATTTCTTTTCCTTCTCTGGAAACTTTTCCTCTTAAGATCCCTAAAAATGAATATCTGATCTATACAACTTCTTCCCTTCCTAAAGCCTCCTGTTTCTTCTCCAACCAATTTCTCTGTCTCTTTCTTTAGCACTCTGTGCCAATAAGTATCCTACAATACACTTTTCCTATTATACTAAGAGAGACAAATGCACCCCTATGATTACAAAGACACTTCTTTTGCCCCTTTTCCTTTGTACAAGGGAATAATCATACCTTACTTCCAATCCTCCGGAACTCTACATTCCTTCCAGGCCAATCTGCACATCTTCCACATCCATTCTTCTATTATCTCTCCCCTATGCTTGAAGCATTTCACCACACACTTCATCAATTCCTGGGGCTTTTTCCCCAATTTAACATTCTTCATTGCTTCTCACAACTTCCCATATCCTACCTGATTTATTCCTGTCTTCTCACCTCCCACTCCTTCTCCCAACCATTCCGCATGCCACTTATGCTCGCATCACTTCCATCCTCTATGCAACCAACAATTCCTTGAGAAGTGTTCTCTCCATCTGCTCACTTTTTCTCCACTTCTCCACTAGTAATCTACCACATTTTATCTTTCACCCCTCCTAACCGCCACTTCCCACCCCTGTCTTACCCCTACTCTTCATCTCTTTCCAGAACATTTTCTTACAGTCCCTCCACGTTACCACTCAAATTCCCTTCCAAATTCCTCATCCACTCTCTTCTTACTCTCTCTTACTAATCTCTTTACCCTATCTCTTTGTCTTTTCTACATATAACTCTCTATTCCGTCTCTCAACCTCTTCCACACCCCTATTTCTCATCCATTCATTGTATGCTTTCTTCTTTTGTGCCACAGCCTGTCTCACCTCTTCATTTCATCATGCTGTTCCTTGCACCCCTCCGTCTTCTCTTCATCCCACACACCACATCATATGCCGCATATATATCTCCTGTGAATATCTACTGCACACATCTTCCACGTCCCCATCTGCTCCATGTCCTTGTTGCCCAATCGTTCCTCCACTTCTCTCTTGTATTCTGCCTTTTTCTCATCCTCTTGTAACGTTGTTCCACTCTCCTTACAACTACTCCTTCTTCCCGTCCTTCCCTTCTCCTATTACTTCCATCTTATTTAGGTCTTGATTCTGGCCACCATCAAGGAGTGGTCAGGAAAGTCCACTCCCCACACCTCTATAGGCTCTTGCATCCATTATACATCTTCGCATCCTTTCAATCCACACACACATAATCAATCATTGCCTTCCTTTAATTCAGTTCACCACCCACCCTTCTCATCACTCTGCCATGTATACCTGTGGATCATTTTATGGCTGAAGAGGGTATTGGCTATCACCAACCCCCTCCTTTCAGGCACAAATGTCCAGTAATGCACCACCATTCTCATCTATCTCCAGCAAGCACACCCCACTCACCAACTATGCCATCCACCTTCCACATTCCTACTTTTATCATTCATATCACCGATCAAAAACACTATCTCATTCCTTGCAAACTTTTCCATGCACACTTCCACATTTGTCCAGAACTCTTCTCTCACACTACTTGCACAATCTTGCATTTAGGCGCATACATCTACAATCGCCCACATTTGTATTCCAACTTTCAATCTTACCCACACAATCCTTGACCTTGAGTCCATACTCCTCTTATGTTCTTCTTCCATTCATTTACTCACAACTTCTCACACTCCTTCTTTTGCCCTCTCATTCTCTACTACTCCTGCGTACATTATACCCCATCCATACTCCCTTTCTCTCCACACTTTCTCCTCTTCATTTTGAGTTTTCAGATTACCCCACATACATCAACTTTCCTTTACCCTCAAAGCTTCCTTCGTACAATCTCTCTCTCACCTCATCATTCCGCACCTCTTACATTCCATGTTTTCAATTACCATGTCACTTTGTCCAGTCCTGGGTCGTCATCTTTTGGTTCAATCCTTGTCCGAGGCTTTCTTGTTTGTCTTTTTTAGTTAGGTTTTTCTGGGGAGGGGCACTAACCCTCTGCCAATCCTTTTAGTTGCCTTGTACGACAAGCAGGGATATTGGGGGAGTGTTCTAGAAAAAACCCCCTACCCCCAGAGGGGTATACACAATATATTAGGCAAAAATCAATACATAGGCTGGTATTAGTGGTCAATTAAAGAGTATCGCACAGGATTTTAGATGTACATGAGGTCTAAGTCTGGTTCCAGGAGGGCAAGGCACTATTTCACTCTCAGGTAGTGAGGAGGCAATTCCATGACACTCACTGCAACTGTTCTGGTACTAAGTTTTAGATTGGGCATGGGTTGGGGGTAGTTACTGACTCTGCACAAAGAGAGGGGAGTGGATTTTGACACTATGTTACAGACACTTCTACACAAGGAGTGCGTGTTGTCATCCCGGTGATCGTGTACATTGTACCTGTCTGTATAGTCACTGTTTGGTATCACTGAGACGCCAGTTCTTGACACTCCACTAATATGCGGGTTTCCTTGTCTCACTGTACACTTACATTACTGTGCATTACACTCACTCTCATGCCTCGTGTGCCGACCTCACTGTTCACTTATGTTTCCTACTGTCTTTATCTCATCTCATCTCATCTCAGCCATTTGAGTGTCCACTACAGGACCGGCTTCTATCCCGACTGAAGTGGGGATGAAAGATACAGCTAATGTATCTCTACCAAGTGGCTTAGGCTGTCCTGGTAGAGAGTGTATGTAGGGATGAGAAGTGCTTGTTAAGTGTAATTGTTCGTGTTGAAGTGGCTTTGGATGTGTGTGTAGTCTGTGAAACAAGTGTAATCCAGCATACGCAAGCTATTTGGAGTGCAAACATACTTTACAAGTATTTTGAGCACTGGTTCAATCACAGCACCCCTTGTGATCCGCCAATGCAGTATGTGGTATAAAGAACAACTCCCCAAAGTTTATTAACCTGGCAAGGCGCGAACCCTCGTTCTGTGCACGAGAAATGTACACTTTAACCAATGCATACCACAGAGGCTCCCTATTCACTGTTATATCACGAGTGGGACAGAGGGAAGGGGAAGTCCAGGTCTCACAAGCTTTTGGTCTGGGGAAGGCGGAGGCCCACCTGGGAGTCCACTTCGTCCCGCAGCCTTACGGGACCACTCTCCAGGGGCATCGTTCTTAGCTTCAGGGCTCGGGCTATGTTTGGTGAAGGGCCCCTGGGAGTCTGGGGACTGGAGTCTGGCCCTCAAGACTACAGGACCAAACAGGCGCTGGAGGCACTAAGCTCAGGTGCCGGGTGGAGAAGAGCATCGCCTTCGTCGGGGAGGGGAGAGAGGGCCCCCAAGGGGTCGTGGGGACGTCCTCAGAGACACGTTGGCTGCGGTCTCCCTGCCTGTCAGGGAGCTGGGCTGTGGTGTCTTTCCCTGCCGGAGTCCGTCAGGTGGGCGCCCTCTTCCTCCCGGATGGAGGGAGGACAAGCCCGGGGACAATACAAGGCCTCCTCCACCAGTCCTCAGGGCAGTGATCTCGTCCTCCTGGAGGTTGCCTCAGGTCTTGGACAGAAAGGAAACCTGTGCTCCTGCTGGAGGGCAGGACTGAGTGCAGCTCACCTTCTTGCTGTGGAGTTACAGGGGGCGAGGGACTTTGGCATCTCTCCCCTGCGCGGCTACAGACTGTCGCTAGGATTCACCTTAGGCAACATATGGAGGGCCGGCTACAGGCCATCCCTTCGCTATCAGTGTGGCTACAGGCCGTTGCCAGAGGCCCAACTCCCTGGCAGGAACACAGACGAAGCACGGCTGAGCCGTCGCCAAAGTCCCTGCAAGGAGGACGACGATGCAGTCAAGGACAGCTACAGACCATCTCCCACTGCTCTACTGAGTGCGGCTACAGGCTGTTGTTGGTGTCTTGCCCTCCAAAGCAACTACAAGAGGAGAGGGAACGTACCGGTCTCTCCGCAGTGGTCATGACTATAGGCCGTTGCTGGTTTCAGCAGGGGTTGTTAGCAGCACTTGACAGAGCTGGTACAAGCCGTCTCCTATTTGGCAGCCAGCCACAGGCCATGGCTCTTAAATCCAGAGTGGCTACAGGCCGTCTCCTTTGTCTCTGAGTGGCCATAGGCCATCTCAGGTATTGCGTGGCTACAGGCCATCTCAGATATTGCACTGCTACAGGCTGTCACAGGGTTGCTGCTAGGAACAGCTAAATCAGTTCCTCCCACATCCTGTCAGAGTTCAGCTCGTCCTGTAGGTAGAGAAAATAGACTCAGATGGTGGTGTCGGATGAGTTCCGGGGACTTGGGGCGCGCTGCCCGGGTGTACTTATATCCGTAGTGCACAGGCACGTTCCGCGCGCAGTCTTGCCATCAGTTTTCTCCTCCTGTGGTTGTGTTTGCGAGCTGAGATGCCACAACCGTCATTTTAATTATTATATTTATTATTATTATTATTATTATTATTATTATTATCACTTTCTAGTAGAAAGGTGGCAGCAACAATTCTTGATGATGTTTTTTGTTGTTGTCACAGGTTTTAACTTTGAAACGTGAGACCCGGTGAAGCGCAAGGTGAAAGTGTGCTTTCTTGAGTCTACTCTCTTCTTTTCAGGGACAGAGAAGTTATGGGACGTTTGTATAACGGGGCAGTGGAGTCACCCCGTTCTCATTGCTGACCCCACTTGAAGGCGTCCCTCTCCACCACCTAATGAAGGACAGAAATATGGAAAATCAATCCATGTGAAAAGGCTGTGAAAAAAATCTCAATTTGACAAGAATGCTTTGTCCTTGGAGGTTATCAGTGACATGAAGGAGACTGACATGAACGAGGGACTGCTGTGCCATAGGAAACAGGTTATCAGAAAGTACATTGTATGCTAAAAAAAAAAAATAAAAAGCTGGATTACGGGGGAGTGAGGTGTGACGCAGGACCCCTGATCTCCTTATCCCCATTTTCAGGTGAGCGATATTATTTTTTGAGTGACTGAGAGAGAGAGAGAGAGAGAGAGAGAGAGAGAGAGAGAGAGAGAGAGGTCATGATTATTAGCACAAGAAACTAACGCAACCGTAGGGAATTTTACGAGTTAAAAAATGCAACACATGATTCCCTATTGTTTCTCATTTAGAATCTGATAATATCGATGTAAATTCTTTGGTTTATGGTAAAATAATATAAAAACTAAGCATACGTATAGTGAAAGAAACAGATCTTCCCAGTGCCATCTGAAGACAATTTACAACTGGGGAAATACAATGAAAACCCCATTTCCTAATAGCGCGTGTTTCAGATCTTACGTATTTCCCGCTATGTATTCGTTAAGCTACGGGAAAGGAGTAGTTATTTCTCCATCTGTACGTATGTCTGATAAATTTCTACTATATCATTAATGGCTTATTGTCGACAGTATACAAATATAACACTGAATCCCCCTCTTCTTGATGCTGAATTCACCTCTGCATTAACTTTTAAAATTTAAGATCGTTACTTGGGAACTGTGAACACTTTACACACACACACACACACACACACCTCGTAACCCCCTCTCACTTTACACACCCACACACACACACACACAGGTCACCGAGAACTAAACTAACGTGTCATTAGGTTCCAGGAAGAAGATCCAGTGAGTATAGGTCAGGGTGTTTGCTGACTTGAAGGTGTGTACAATAATGCATTACCACATCATAGCATCATTTCCTCCTCCGTCGGATCTTAGCATCGACCAAAACCTCTCCAAATGTCAGAGAGTCGTGGGATATTATTTACTGACTATTATTATTATTATTATTATTATTATTATTATTATTACTATTGTTGTTGTTGTTGTTGTTATTATTATTATTATTATTATTATCTTTATTATTATTATTATTGTCATGTGAACTATGGCATACCAGCATGGGAAAATCCTACACATTCACATACTGCCCAAAATCCACTAAAATCCCCCTTATGCCATTGCTCCCTAAACGTATCCGTATTAAGGTTAAAATAAGCAAAATAATTTTACCCAAGGAAGAGGTGCTTCGAATGCTCCAACATGGCCTCGTAACATTTACTAGTATTTTATAGGTTAAGTAAAATTTTGGCAGGAGGAGAAACGTTTCCATTTTGCCGTACTCTCAGTTAATGTCATGGGGAGGTTCGTATTACCTCTTCCTTAGCAATTTATTTTGCACTGAACATCTTGGCAGTAGTCTCGTCGGTTGGGGAAGCTCCCTAACACCTTTTCCAAAGTGAATTGTTTAGTTTAATACACCTTACTGTCCTCTCTTTGTTATATAAATCATTTTAAAATCGCCATACTCTATATATATATATATATATATATATATATATATATATATATATATATATATCATAAAAAAATATATTAATTGACCACATCCAAAAATAAATCGCTAAGGGCGCGTCCAGACGTGTGATGGAAGAAGTGCTGGCAGCATGTAAGCAACAGAATAACGAACAAGCTGCAAACATGTTGGGAACAGCAGCGTCCAGAACATGTTGGCAAAATCGTGATGAAGTCTCAAGCTGATTGGTTTGGACACATTTACCCAATCGCCCTCCTGACAGTGTTTGAAGCTGCGCACTGAAATATGTGTGCATACCTCTGTCCAAATACTGTTGTCTACTGTACATGTACCAAAACATCTTGCCAGCTGTGTTTTCAACATAAGTTTGTAGGGACACGTGTGGATACGCCCAAACGAGTAGGTGTCAGGGAGCACCCTTAAGGTGGCGACAAGTACGAACGCTTTATTTAACCACTTAACACACTCTTCTTGCATATTTGTATCGGTTTTAAAATCAGTATAATTTGGATCAATAACGTTCAAGAGGATATTGTTGGTTGTACTGTGCAGAATAAATCGCTTAAGGAAGGGACATTAAGAACTCTCCAAAGCCACTGAGAAGACGACCCTAAAATTCATTGTTATTAAAGAAAGAGAGTATGCAAAGGAGAGTATTTTTGTGTATTTACTTTTTCTAGCAATTTTTTCTACCCTATTTATCTCTCCATAGGAAACAAGAGCATTCTTCTTTACATAATCGTAGATATAAAGCTGTGGAAGTGTATGGTACGTAGGAGGATTCATTAGGTCACGAAACTAAGGAGTCGGACATATAAATTGTTACGTCCCCGTCACCACAATCCCCACAGAGCTACAAGCAGCAAGTAGTTCAGTACAGGAAGGACGTTGCCCACTGAGTTGTTCTTCCTATGGTCAGACTTAAGATATACAGTACACAGGATCAACTCAGGCCTCCCTTAAATAAACATTAGCTTCTTAGGTTCACTGACTTTATTATCCAAATATTTACTCTTAATGCTTCCAAAGTTCACTTCACTATTCTCACAAACACTGGAGCTATAGAAACTTAACTGCAATTACAGTTAATGCTTGACAACATTATTTTCTCACAATTACCCTGATGATATATAGACTTCAAAAACACTTCACTGTTTGTCAACAATACTTCATTATTTTCACACAGTACCGATGAGTATACAAACTTCATTGACACTGCACTACACTCCACCGACTGACTATCTAGTCTCTTCCCCATCATTATATTAGCTTCCACTATATTCTAGAGTATTCTACATTTTTCAACAGTTCTGGTGTATTCCAGGGAGAGAGAGAGCATGCTTACAACAGTTACCAACATCCAAAACATCCCAGAGTTTTCTTACATAACATTTTTAAATTATTTAGCATACAAATTAAAAATTAAAATATATATTTTTAACAATCCCATAAATAAAACATTACAGAGAAAAGAGAGCCCAAAAATTAACGTTTAACTTACGAAATAACTACGCTCCCACAAACAGCAGGCAAAGTGGCGACCCCTTATGGCTTGTTACCGGAACTTCTGTAAACATCATGAATCAGTGAGAAACTTCGAGACCACCTAACTACCAAATCCCGCTTCTTGGCACTACCGCTCCCTAGTTCTTTGTTGTCCCGACAAAACAACACAAAATGAATATAAACATAAACCTTGATCTAATGAGAGCATCCAAAATCAATCCTTCATCTTATCGGGTCTTCTTCTATGCTGAGTTCTGACAACGTCCTTGCCCCTCCACAGTCCACCCTTCCAGGAAAGTCCTCTTCCTGATTCACTTCTTCTCACTTGGAAAACCTGTCACCATCCTCTTCTTGCACTTCAGCTCCTTGGTCCTCCTCAACATCCTCCGGTCGTTGGGAGAGCAACAAAATTCCTAGGAAATGTCCCAACTGTACTGTCCTGGCCCATGGTACTGCCACAGACGATTCCACGTGCACCACCTTTGGACTAGAATTCCTGCCTCCCCGACTCTGATACGTTACATCTGATAGGCAGTCCAGCACAGTTCAAGGCCCATCTCATGGGCTCTGCAGCTGCAGTGATTGTCCGCTTCTCTCGCTGACGATTATATAACCAAACTTGGTCTTTGAAGCTCAACTCAGTTGCTTTGGCATCGTACTTGCACTTCATGCCTCTCCTGGAAACTTGAGGCTCTCCTCACACTTGATGATGTACCTCCGGCCAGCCATTCCTGAAGATGCTTCGCATAGCTGGAGGTCTCTGTATGCAGCTCTTCAACGGGTGGTCTTCCCAGTAACAAGTCAACAGGTAAAGTGTAACTTGTGGCCCAACATCAGCTTTGCAGGGGTAGTATCTGGTAGACTCATATGGGATGCAGACTGATATGAGCATCAACAATGCAGGTAATTTCTGGTCCCATTCTGTCTGTCCCTCTATGCAGTACTTGGCCAGTTCTTTTCCTATGGTCCTTTGTCATTTCTCCACCATCCCCATCTGACTGTGGCCTTAAAGGGGTGGTCCTGGTCTTCTTGATCTCCTGCTCTTAACTTGCAGCACTCACGGAACACAGCAGACTTGATGTTTCTACCCTGGTCTGAATGTAGCTCTTGAGGCATTCCAAAACGACAGAAGAACTAGTCAACCAACAACGAAACAACAGATCGCAGCCTCTTATTCGGGGATGGCATAAGGATTTTGGCCACTGTGTAGAAGCAGTCCATGGCAACATATATAACCGGTTTCCTCTTTCGAGTGAGTGGCAAAGGATCCCAGCATAATGTCAATCGTGACTCTTTCCATCGGTGCAATTTTCCACTTGGTACAGCTCAAGAGGGGTGCAACCATGTTTCTTGAGTCCCTTCTTGGCACAATACATCCATCGCAGGCCCGACACCACTCTTCAACATCTGACACATGCCAGTCCAGTAGAACCTCTGTCGCAGCCTGCTTAGTTTTCTTCACTCCCAGGTGCCCACTAGTGAGCTCTGCCTATGGGACTCATCAAGATCTCCGGACCTCATCTTCGGAACCATCAGTTCCCAATACTTGCTGAGGCCATCCAGTGTGACTCTCAAAGTAGTCCGTTGTTCAAAAGAAGAAAGAGGTCCCACTGACTCCAGTAGCCTCTTGGTCACAGGGCTTAACCTGGACACTTCTTCCCAAAATGGTTTGCATTATACTTCGCTGCATTGTACTCTAGCACTAGTTGCTTAAGTTTGCATCCATCCATATGCATCCTCTTCAGGTCTTCTTCATCTGACACTGTTTTCAAGCCCTGTCACAACAGCATGGTGGCATCTGCTTGCTAGAATTCCCATTCCTGCTCTGCTCTACTGCTTGCTGTCTGTTCTTCTCCATTCTCTCGCACACTATTCATCAAAAGTTCTCCTGCATATCCTCAGTGGGTGATTCTTCTTGGTAAAAACTGGCTGGTTGTTGCCTCTCTTTGCACCTGCTTTCACTAATTTACCCTCATCCTTCTCATCTGGACACTCACATAGCAGAAGTGTCCCATTTCATAACTTTATGTCCAACACTTGTTTGTCGCTTTAATCAGGGATTTCCTTGCTCTGTTCCGTTCTTGCTTCTTCTTCCATTTGTAACAATCCACTTACTTGTTTGTGTCCCAGCTTCCTGCAAGAACCAGCAATCTCCTCAGATCTTCTCCTGTTCTCCTTCCACTTGTTGCAGTCCACTTTCCGATGCTCTTGGCTTTTCACAATACCACCAACTTCACTTAAAGATTTTTCCACATCACGTACCTGCACCTGTCATGCCTTGAATCCCACTGCGACCAGCCAGAAAGGTGGACGTACTGGACCTGATGTAGGACTCAGAAATGCTAGAAGCCCTGGCTAGTGGTTCTTGCATGTTTCTGGGTTGCTATCTGCATCACTTGCACTTTAAACTCCCTACACCATCAAGAGCATCCAATGAACTGGTCCTCAGAAGAACAGCCAACAGGTTAGGTGCTGCTCCAGGGTATGCCTTGTATGCCATACTCTCCAGGTCTTGAGCAAGCTGCTGTAGGGACTACGCCTCGAGCCCATACACGGATCGGGAATCTTGCCTCTGTAAACCTCAGTCTGGCACATGCAATCCCATATCTGCACTCCAGCACTTCCTACTAAGGACTGATAACTGTTCCCTCTCCTTTCCTGACATCTGGCCCAAGAATTTCCATTGCAGCATCCTTAAGGCTAGTATCAAACTGTACGGTTTTTTGTCTATCATCCCAACCATTGTGAACAGCAAGTAACTCCAAACTGCACACATAAGCTTCCCACGATACTACACCATCAAATTCCTGATGTTTAACTTTTTAATTGTACCCCCCATTATAGCCCTGCACTTCACTGGTTTTGGGGCCTGAAACTGGGGCATCATTATTAAGGCCTGGACTTAAATCTCCTACATACTGATTGATTCAGCCTTGTAATGCAACCTTTAGATGCTTGGGAGTCCATCAAGAGTCACCATATGCTGTCCATATGCTCCCTGCACACTAACACTGAGGCTCAGCAGTGCAATATGTTGCCTACAGCCTCCAGTTCTCTCACTGACTGTCTTCACATAGGGTTGACTACATGCTTCAGCTGAATTTATCTACATGTTGTCTGCACTCCATCACCATTACCTCACTAATCATCAGCTTGTCATCTACATCTACTTCAGCTGGTCGTCTAGAAGCTGTTTTGAACTCCATCAAATTATTGCTTACTTCACACTTCTGCTGCCGTACCTCAGCTTATACTTCCTCCTTCAGTCGTTCCTATTCTTCCTTCATTTCCCCCATGAAAGCAACTATCTGTCCTTGCATCCTCACTTGTAATTCCCTCTACTGTTTATCCTGTAATGTCTCTTAATGTTTTGTTCATATCGTTCTTTTTGTTCGTCACATTGTGCCTGCCAAGTTGTTCACTCTGTGCTTGGAATTGTTCTTCGATTTCTTAATTTTTTGCCTACTTAATTGTCACTTGAGTTCTTTCTGTCACTTTTATTCTGTGCCTGTAGTCCCTCATTCTGTGCTTGTATTTGTACACTTTGTTGCTTATAATTGTTCTTTGAGATCTATATTTTGTACCTATAGTTGTCCTTTAAGCTCTTTCACCTGTCCTTCATTCGGTGCTTGTAATGGCTTCTTGAGTTGATGCCACACATGCCTCTTCTTGTCGACTTGGCCTCTAGTCCGTACACCTTCTGCTTCCATGTCAAATGTTAGACTCACTGGAGCATTTAAATTATCCACACTCGTGACACCAGTGTTACATCCCTCTCCCACACTGCTACAAGGCCCCAACAGCCTTTGATACAGGAAGAGGTTGCCTAGTAGAGTTGTTCTTCCTATGGTCAGCCTTTAGGGTGTGCAGTACACAGGATCAGCTCAGGTGTTGTAAATAAACACTGTCTTCTTAAGTTCACTGTCCTTATTTTCCAAATAATTACACTTAATGCATTCCAACTTTACTTCATTATTCTCAAAAGCACTTGACCTATACAAACTTTACTTCCTGCAGTTACATTTCACTCTCTCGCACACGCATAAGTTTTACAGTATAAGTTTTGCTGACACACGATTTTTACTCCCACTCCCCTCCCTGCTGAGCTACTTGCCTGAGCGTTCTGCCTGAAAACCAGTATTCTCGCCTGTGTTTTCTTCACTCAAACCTCTATATATTTGCCATGAAACCTACATATCTTGTTTGCCGATGTTTGTTCTAGCCAATAATAATAGAAATAAAAAAATAACAGAGGAAAATATGAAAAAAAAAGTACATTAGGCCATGGTGAATAAACATTTCCAGACTTCGAATTTCACTTCCCAACATCCTAGTTCAAATGCTTTCCATCATACAGAAAAAATGTTATTACAAGTTTTGATAGAGGATTTCATCAGCTTTCTAATGGGGAAGTCCGGTTATGATATGATTTGTAGTTTTCGAGAAAATAGCAAAAAACTGAAAGCCATTTTTTGGTAAAACTGATTTTTGTGCAAAGAGCTTTTCCGCAAAAGTTTTCTGCTTGCACACGTTATGTTTTTATTTCATAAACTTGTGTAGAATTTCATGAGCTTTCTCATGGTCCCTGCCGATTTTTGATAGGCCTCATAGCTTCCGAGTAAATCGCGAAAAACTACTGCATACTCATGGCTGTTCTGCACTTTTCGTCATGCTGCGCACCATAGCCTTTATATTCCCACCCTCATAACAACGACTTTTCATCA
>NW_027644828.1:0-24990 GCF_032717465.1 Coenobita brevimanus | reverse complement strand
GTGGACGTAGGGAAGATTAAAGTTATGGTCTTCGAGAGAAATGAAGTCACTGAATGTACAGTGGAGTTGGATGAGGAGGAAATGGAAAATGTGAGTACGTTTAAGTACTTGGGTAGTGTGATAAGTAAGGACAAAAGTTTAGAGGGTGAAGTGCTTGAAAGGGTACAACAAGGAAGAAAGGTTGCTGGTTCCTTGAAAGCTGTGATAATAAACAGAGAAGTGATCATGGAAGTGAAAAAGTTACAACATGACAGCATTCTGATACCAACTCTAACGTATGGAAGTGAAGCTTGAACCTTGTTGGAGGGACACAAGTCAAGAGTGAAAGCAGTCGAAATGAGTTATTTGAGTAGAGTATGTGGAGTCACGTGGATAGAGAGACTGACAAATGAGGAAGTCAGGGAGAATTTTGGTGTGGATGTGGTTGTGACAGGAAGCGTTAGGAGAAACACACTGAGGTGGTTTGGCCATGTGGAGAGAATGGAGAGCGAGAGACTGACGAG
Source organism: Coenobita brevimanus (assembly GCF_032717465.1). Taxonomy (NCBI): domain Eukaryota; kingdom Metazoa; phylum Arthropoda; class Malacostraca; order Decapoda; family Coenobitidae; genus Coenobita; species Coenobita brevimanus. The sequence goes on along the minus strand of NW_027644828.1, from coordinate 24,487 downwards.
AAGGGTGAGTGAGGTGGAGCGGGGGAGAGGGAGAGGGAGGCCAAGGATGAGATGGAGGGATGGAGTGGAGAGGTATAAGAGGAAAGGGGATTGTGAACTGGGAGCAGGTCAGTGAAACGGAGGGGGACAGGGCGACGTGGAGGCTATTTGTTTGTGGCCATCCCTTACGAGATTAAGGTGTTTCTCAGTATATATATATATATATATATATATATATATATATATATATATATATATATATAATCATCAGCCGTTGAGGTCCACTGCAGGACCGGCCTATCCCAACCGAAGTAGGGACAATACAGCCAATGTATCTCTACCCAGTGGCTTAGGCTGTCTGGTAGAGACTCTGTGTAGGGTGAGAAGTGCTTGTGAGTGTGATTGAAGTGTTGGAGTGGCTTTGGATATGTGTGTAGTCTGTGAATCAAGTGTAATCGGCCCGCCTTAAGCCGACTAAGTGCAAGCATACTAGTATGCGACACTGGTTCAACCACAGCACCCCTTGTGTCCGCCAAAGTAAAGGGACTTGGTGAAGGCTTCCCAAACTTTTTGCAACTCTGGCGGGAGGCGAACCCGTGCTCACCAGCGTGCGAAACGCACATTGTACCACAGAGGCTCCATATATACTATATATGTATATATATATATATATATATATATATATATATATAATCCAATCCTACATTGCCCCATGAGGAGCATACGAGCCCAGGGCTAGGCAGCTGGTCCTGACATTTAAGGTGAGAATGACAAGCTTCACTCATCCTTGAGCGGCATTAGGTGAGCAATAAACCCCGACCACCCCATGGATATAAACCTTCAACTGCTCAATCCAACGGAAGCGCAATAATTACCCACTAGACCACCAGGCGGCATAATTTGGTTATATAATTACCACCCAGGGTAGTAATTGGTTTCCTGGTGTACAGGAAACCATTTGGCTTGTCACTCATTGTAGAGTCACCCACAGGCAGAAGGACGAGAAAAGAATGAAGGAAAGAAAGATGAAAGAGGATGGAAGGAAAGAAGGATGGAGGAGAGGAAAGGGCAGACACCCGAGAGCAGCACTACATCGAGTGAGTGGATGCTGAGCGCCCCCACCAGCCACGAAATAATTTGGTTTTATGCCAGGTATCCCCGATGGGCTAAGGCGTTGCCCCTGAGTAGAGGACTTTTGGACTGGAGCGTGTAGCATTTTATGACCGGATGCCCTTCCTGATGTCTACCAATGACCCTTGGGTGGATTCGATCCTCCGACCCTTAGGTCAGAGCGAAGCGCTCTAACCCACTGAGCCACGGCTGCTACAAAATTTATATATATATATATATATATATATATATATATATATATATATATTGTTACATAACCTATGATTTCATCATCCTTTGTGTAATTTTAACGCACAGTATGCTGCATGTTTGATCACGAGAGTGTTCTGCCTGAGTCCCCCCTTTCTACCGTTATAGTAGAGTAAGTCGTTCTTTCTGTTGTCCAGAGCGGGATTGTCAACTCTTTGTCCCCATGGCTTCATTTGCGCGTCCTTCTTACAAGTTGTATCAAGCTCTGCTGGCCCCTATATAATGAGCTCAGTTTCTACATTATTGCCACTTAGATCTGCTCCTCATTTTGTTCACATCTCTGTCCTCCCCTGTACAGTTATTATTGTGAGTTTCTCAGGAAGTCTCCAACCATCTAGCAGCTGTGTAATTTGAGTATAAGTGTTGTTGCATTTTTTCTTGTACTGTGTAGCATAAGGTTAATTCTTAGGCCTAGTAAGGTTTTTGTAATTTGTGTAAGGGTTCTTTGTCAGTCATCATTAATAACATTTTGTATCTGTAATAATTTATCTTGCATTAACTGAGCATTACCCGGTGTATTTTTATTTTATCAGGGCTGACTTAGATAAATTTACTCTTGCTAATTTCGTGTTAATAGAGGCTATTGCAGTTAACCATATATTCAACCTGTTTTTTGCCATTACATTATCCTTACGAGTCCTGAATGTTTTGTTATTAGTTTGAGCATTAAACTTTAGCTTGTAATTTTACCTAACTCTTTTGTTTTGAACCTGGAACTTTACGGGACAGTAGTGACTCTTAGTATTCTCACTTAAAGTGTACATTATCTTTCTCTGTTCCGTAACATAAATTTGGCGACCTCTTATCAGGATATTCAGGATATTATCATAAGGATATTGCTTGATATTTTGTGACTGTTACTTATTCATGATGTCTACTATTACTACACTTGATGAAGCCAAAGATTTTTTGTCAAATGTGCAAACAGTGTGTGATGTAGAAAACAGAACAAAGAATGAACTTAAGCTTGTTGCTCAACAATTGGGAATTGCAGTTCACTGTCATCATTCTAAAGATCAAATTGTTGGCATGATTAATAAATGCTTGTTTAATGTAACTCCTCCAAATGAGCAAACGCAGATTGAATTAGCTAAGTTACAGCTAGCCCTGCAGGAGGCTCGTGTGAAGGAAGCTGAATTTCAAGCACATGCTAAGGAGGTTGAGTCTCAGGCTAAGGAGGCGGAGTCTCAGGCTAAGGAGGCGGAGTCTCAGGCTAAGGAGGCGGAGTCTCAGGCTCGTATTCAGGAGGCTGAATTTCAAGCAAATGCTAGGGAGGCGGAGTCTCAGGCTCGTATTCAGGAGGCTGAATTTCAGGCAAATGCTCGTATTGAAGAGGCACAGGTACAGGCTCAGGCACAAATTGAACTTGCTAGTATTCAGGCAGACCATGAGTATCGCATGAAACAAGGTGGAACTGGATCATCTAGCTCTGATGATTTTGATGTGGCTAAAAATGTTAAACTTGTCCCTCTTTTTAATGAATCTGATTTAACAAAGTATTTTCAGTTGTTTGAGAGGGTAGCTACAGGTTTAAATTGGCCAAAAAAGTATTAGGCAGTACTCCTTCAAACTGTTCTCACCGGTAAAGCACAAGTAACTTATGCATCTTTGCCTCAGGATCAATCTGATAATTATGATGTAGTTAAGAGCTTGATTCTTAAGGCCTATGAGCTTGTTCCTGAAGCCTATAGAGTAAAATTTAGGACAACTTATAAGCAAGATAAGCAATCCCATGTTGAGTATGCAAAAATCAAAGAAGATCTGTTAGAGCAGTGGTTAAATTCTAAGTATGTGGATTCTGATTTTGGTAAATTTAAGCAGATGATTTTGCTGGAGGACTTCAAAAGGTGTATTTATAAAGATGTAAGCCTATATCTTGATGAGAAAAGAATAGATAATTTGTCTGATGCTGCAGTTTTAGCTGATGAATATGTTCTCACTCACAAGAGATATTCTAGAGAAAAAGGGAAAGCTGAGAGTAAGTACGTTGCCTCTACTCAGAGTACAGGTAACAGGAAAGAGAATAAAGATGATGTTTCTCAGGAAGTAAATACCAGCTTCACCTCTAGATTTCAGAAAAGTAAATGTACTTATTGTAGTAAGCTTGGTCATGCTACGGAGAAATGTTTCAGGAGACAGCGTGATGTGAACAAAAAGGAGTCTTTAAATATTCAGTCAATTGGTCTAGTGTCCACTCTTGAGAGTTCCCAGAATTCTTTAACTGAGTTAACTGAACCTGCTTTGAGGGGTAACTTAAATTCTCATGATGAAGCTCCTCTTTTGAGCAGTAACGTGGGTGACACTCTCAAGAGTTCATGTGCTAATTTCCTGTCTGATGGTTTTGTCAGTCCTCTGGACAGTAATGACAGGAAATCAGTTAAAATATATCGTGATACAGGTGCTTGCCAATCCCTTATGCTGACCAGTGTTCTAGGCTCTAATGTTAATTCCTCTGATGAAACTGTAATCTTACAAGGTGTAGGGAATAATTACTTCTCTGTCCCTCTGTGCAGAGTGAATTTAGAGTCTGGTTTTGTTAATGGTTCCGTTATGGTTGGGTTGGTTGAGACACTCCCAATGTCAGGTGTAACTTTCTTACTTGGAAATGATATTGGTGGAAGTCAAGTGTGTCCAGCTCCTCAGTTGTCTGGTGAGCCAGTGGCTGCGACCCATGATTGTGATGTCCCTGATGTGTTCCCTGCATGTGCTGTCACTAGGGCTAAGTCTAAAGTTACTGGTGATTTAGAGGATGATGATGATGATGTTGTTATCCTAGCTGACACTTTTCTTGCTAATTTGGACCACTCCCCAGATGAGGCAGTACCCCGTAGTGTTGATAATTTGTCTCGTCAAGAGTTGGTTGAGTTGCAGGTTGCTGACCCTGAGTTGAAAGGTCTAGCTAACTCTGCTTGCAGTGAGGAAGAGTCAGCCGGTGCTTCTACTTGTTATTATATAAAGTCAGGAGTGCTTATGAGGAAGTGGAGACCCCCAACAGCATCAGCCGACTGTGAATAGGAGGTTGTACATCAAGTTGTCATCCCTCGTGTTTGTAGGGGGGATATCATTAGAGTGGCTCATGATTCCAGTTTGGCAGGACACCTTGGAGTGAGGAAGACTGTGGCACGCATTTTGAAACACTTCTACTGGCCAGGTATCTTCAGGGATGTTTCCTGGTATTATAAGTCTTGTCACACCTGTCAAGTTGTGGGGAAATGTAATCAGACCGAAAAGGTTGCACCTCTAGTTCCCATTCCTCCTTTTGAGGCGCCATTCACCCGTGTGTTGGTGGATATTGTGGGCCCTCTTCCTAAGACTTCTTCAGGATTTTCTTATGTGTTGACCCTGTTTGACATGGCTACTCGTTATCCTGAAGCCATTCCACTTAGAAATATCTCAGCAAAGAACGTGGTTAAGGAAATGCTAGGGTTCTTCACAAAGTTTGTTCTGCCCAAGAAGGTACAGTCAGACCGGGAAGTAATTTCATGTCGAATGTTTTCAAGCAGTCTCTGAAAGAGTTGGGCATCACCCAGATCACGTCTTCAGCTTACCATCCCCAGACCCAAGGAGCGTTGGAGAGATATCATCAAACACTCAAATCGATGCTCAAGAAATACTGTTTGGAACATCAAAAAGACTGGGATAAAGGTCTTCCATTCTTTGTGTTTGCCGCAAGAGAATCTCCAAATGAATCACTGGGCTTCTCACCTTTTGAACTACTGTTTGGTCATGAAGTAAGAGGACCCCTTAAGGTACTCAAGGAATGCTGGCTGTCGGAGGAAGATGACGTCAACCTGCTGCAGTATGTGATGAAGTTCAAAGAACGGCTGTCCACTGCTTTACAGCTGGCGAGAAAGAATTTAGGAGCTGCTCAGGAGAAGATGAAAACTTGGTATGATAAGAAGTCCAGGTTACGCCACTTTCAGCCAGGAGATCAGGTTTTGATTCTGCTACCAGTGCATGGGCAACCTCTTCAAGCCAAGTTTAGTGGTCCTTATTTCGTGGAGAAGAAACTCAGTGATGTCAACTATGTCATCGCCACACCAGATCGTAGAAAGAGGAAGCAACTATGTCACATCAACATGCTAAAGTTATATCACAGGCGGGACGAAAATAATCCAGTCTGCACTGTAGCTGTTCCACCCGAGTCTGCAAGTGAAGCTCTCCCATGCTGTATGAGCCTGAGTGATAGTTTGGGAAAGAATCCTGATATCATGAATGATCTCCAGACTAAGCTTTCTCACCTACCTCCCGAGGAAAGGCAGGAGTTTTCGGCATTACTGCAGGAGTACCCGCAAGTGTTCCGTGCCACTCCAGGAAGAACCACTGTGTTGATGCATGATGTCAATGTTGGAGACGCAAAGCCAATTAAACTGTCTCCTTACCGTGTGAACCCAGTGAAAGTTCCTCTCATCCAGAAGGAGCTTGGTTACCTGTTGGACCACAAGATGATTGAGCCCTGTCAGAGCGAGTGGAGTTCTCCTGTCACTCTGGTCCCTAAGCCAGGTGGGTCACAGTGGCTTTGCATCGACTACAGACGTGTTAATCAGATAACCAAAACAGACACTTACCCTCTCCCTCGTGTGAAGGATTGTATAGACAAGATTGGAAAGGCTAGGTACATAAGTAAGTTTGATTTGTTAAAGGGATACTGGCAAGTACCTATAACTGAACGTGCTAGGGAGATCTCATGTTTTGTAACACTAGGAAAGAAAATGTTATTGCAGATTGCTTATCTAGACTTTAGACAGATTGTTTTAGAGTAATAAGAAATTTCCTTTGTAAATTTCTTCTTCTTTGTGGGGAGGTGTTACATAGCCTATGATTTCATCATCCTTTGTGTAATTTTAACGCACAGTATGCTGCATGTTTGATTACGAGCGTGTTCTGCCTGAGTCCCCCCCTTCTACCGTTATAGTAGAGTAAGTCGTTCTTTCTGTTGTCCAGAGCGGGATTGTCAACTCTTTTTTCCCCATGGCTTCATTTGCGCGTCCTTCTTACAAGTTGTATCAAGCTCTGCTGGCCCCTATATAATGAGCTCAGTTTCTACATTATTGCCACTTAGATCTGCTCCTCATTTTGTTCACATCTCTGTCCTCCCCTGTATAGTTATTATTGTGAGTTTCTCAGGAAGTCTCCAACCATCTAGCAGCTGTGTAATTTGAGTATAAGTGTTGTTGCAATTTTTCTTGTACTGTGTAGCATAAGGTTAATTCTTAGGCCTAGTAAGGTTTTTGTAATTTGTGTAAGGGTTCTTTGTCAGTCATCATAAATAATATTTGTATCTGTAATAATTTATCTTGCATTAACTGAGCATTACCCGGTGTATTTTTATTTTATCAGGGCTGACTTAGATAAATTTACTCTTGCTAATTTCGTGTTAATAGAGGCTATTGCAGTTAACCATATATTTAACCTGTTTTTTGCCATTACATTATCCTTATGAGTCCTGAATGTTTTGTTATTAGTTTAAGCATGAAACTTTAACTTGTAATTTTACCTAACTCTTTTGTTTTGAACCTGGAACTTTACGGGACAGTAGTGACTCTTAGTATTCTCATTTAAAGTGTACATTATCTTTCTCTGTTCCGTAACAATATGCATACAGGCATCTATATAATTATATGTAATTATATAATTAATCCCTTCCAAAATAGGATAAACAGTAAATATATACAAACGAAAAAATAGATTGAATTTTTTTTCAAACTAAAATTTGTCCCTTACAATATACACTAAACTGAAAACATAACGTAATTTGTCGCTTCCAAAATAAATTGAATAAATAAATAGGGAATCATTAACACCTTCAACTGGGTAACGTCGATTTCAGTTCAGTTTTCCTTCCTTCAGACGATTTTATTCAGCTCAGGAGAAGGTTCTGGAACTGCAGGGATAGATGTTTCCTTCATTAGCATCTTCACTGCTAAGACATCATTTTGAAGCTGTATAAAAACTGTTCGGTGGTAGCGAGAACGAAATACAGCAATCCGTAATTGGACTGAAGGAGTTAAATCCGGAATGTCTGGATATTATATTGTGTTGAAAAATCTTGAGGTCCTTAAGCCTGATATTCAGTGTAATCTCTTCTACGTTTTGTCTTATCTTATATATATATATATATATATATATATATATATATATATATATATATATATATATATATATATATATATGTATATAACCAGACGCTATATTCCCGTAAGTAATGGCCACATTCAAAATCCTCCTCTGTCATTATGGGGGAATGGTGGCTCAGTGGTAGAGCATCAAGCTCGTAATCGGGGGATTGCGAGTTCGAGCCTCGCCCGGGACTGCCGTGCCGGGAGTGGTAGCGCGCTCCTGTAACCCAGCGGGGCTATATGATCCATTACAGGATCTAGCTGGGGGGAACGCCATTTCTCCCATTTCCTCTGTCATTAGACTGCCATCACTCCAACAGACGCACCCATCCCATATGTAACTCCCCACCCATTCCCTCAACATCATCCTCGGTCTCCTACTGCCCCCCTCCGCGTCATTCACCTAACGTCCTTTTAGTTCGTTTCTCATCATCCATCCTCTCCACATGGCCAAACCATCTCAGACGATGCATATTTCATGTAGCAAAATGGCACAATAAAACATCACTTTGGCTCTGCATTATCCATACAACCGTGTTTGGATGTACATTTTGTACTGATTTAGTTACGTTAGTAGCTTTTGGTCCAGCTTTGGAAATACCAGTTGCCTTGAAAATTTTCTGCTCGATCTACTTTAAATTTTGTAACCTCATCTGCCCAGGGAAGTTCCCGAGTGGTAATCACAAATCAATGCGTGATGACTGGCAACTCGAGGTACAATGTGCCAAGCAAGGTACCGCAACTTCCATTCATTATGCTGGCAGCTGTTTTGTGTGTGTCTCAGCTCCATAAAATAATTATTAGGTGATGAAACATCTTACTTACGAATTATTTCGTCTTTTTTTATACCCTAATCTAAGCTTGGCCGATCATTATTTTTTTTGTCTGAATACTGAGTCATTCAGGAACGCATTAACATTGGACTTGTCCTAATATTATGCCTCTTTTCCCACACAGACTGTCACACTAAGATTATCCAGGCTTTCTTATCACTGGTTAGTGGTGCACTGCACAGACATGACCTCCTGATGGTGAGTGATAATCACAGCCAGCATCTGCTTGACATGAATCAGGTGTTGGCGTCGGCTGGAGCCTTCCTCACGCCCGTCTTCCTCGCCACCCAACACGCGCTCCTTTACACCGCCCGTCCTTCACACCACACCAAAGGATCCCACCTCACTGCCATCATCATCTTCCACAGCGACCCCACCACCTCCCTCCTCCTCCTAGGAAAGAGCAAAGAGTGGAACCCCAGCCACCTCATCCTCTTCTGTCTCAACCCCCACCTCAGTGCAACGTCAGTGATCAATCAACCTGTTGTCCAGCGTTCAGAGTTCATTTTGTTGCTGCAGCCACAAGAACGAGCGGGTCATCAACGCTTAATCGCCTACACAAGTATACCCACAAGCACTAGGGCACCACTGGGAGTCTGGAGCAGCGAGAAATTTCACACCAGACATGCACTCTTCCCTGATCGCTTCCAGGACTTTGGGGGAAGGGTTCTAGAGTTATCAGTCTCCTGCTACGACCCACCGTTCTTATACTACGGAAAAGATGGTAAATGCATTGGCGGAAACGCTGACGTGATTCAGATCATTGGTGATAAATACAACTTCACTCATAAACTCAGCTTCAACAGCACAGATATATGTGGAGTCAAGGAGAATGGAACTTGGAATGGGATGCTGGGCGATGTGATGTACAATAATAAGGACATGGTTATCAATGGAATGTATATTAACATGGATCGGTTCAGTGACTTTGACCACATCTACCCCTACTGGCGAAACAGCTTTGTGATTCTCCTACGTGTCCCACCGCCCACACCCCGCTGGAGGAGTATCTTCTTCCCTTTTTCTGCTCTACTATGGGGCTTAATTCTGGCTTCCACCATCGCTGCTGCCTCTCTGTTCTCCTGCTTACTCCACTACCTCCATCACCTCAGTGACCCCGTCGACATTATTCTCAAGGTGATTAACCCCTTTGATCCGCTACAACACTTGGTGTTGCTGGTAACGTAAACATTTTATTTACCTTAACTATGAGATACTGGCTGCTAAAGTTTTGCTTTGACTGTAGTAAAGATGCCATCACACTGGAAAGGACAGTCTTATGTAGAATGTGACAATCATGGTGACTGAATTTACTGTCAGTTTGAGACATGAGGTTAGTGAAGACAATGTCATCTCTCTGAAGGCATTATGTAATTCTTAAGTATAATCTAGTCCTTGAAATTATTTTGTACTTCTTGACCATAACCACAAAGGATTTGTTTTGTCATTCTTGCTTATAAATTTATATATGATATTATGACTTGCAATTTAAATCATTTGCTTGACAGTTGAAAATATATACTATTTTTGCCCTGTAGGGCTGTCCTATGCAGGCAGCGTAAAATAATCAAGTGGAATAAACTAATAACAATGTCATATTGACTGCAATTAATATTATTCTAAGTTTAAAATTTACTTGAATTGTAATTTATTGTACTTGAATACCCATTTATTAAATTATATCAATTTATTAATATTTTGAAGCTCAGCTCAACCGTTAACAAGACAAACCCGAAAGTTCAATAGTATTACCTGGTTTTAATTTAGAAAAACAGACAAACATAAAGTACACAAATGAAATATATTGTATTTGTAAAAAGTTTATTTCAATTTTCACTATAATTATGGTTATCATTTTACAAATTAGTTATAAAGAGGACGCTTACAGCCTGCGAGATCTCTTCTGAAAATAATAAAGTCATCTAACTGTACACGAAAAAAGTGAAGGAAATTTTCTCTGAGTAAAGGCATAAATTATTACACGACAATTATAAGTATAGGGACGACATGGTTGCAGTTCCGTCTCAGTAGTCTCAAAAATACCTGGCGAATAAGCGGTCAAGTTTATCATTCTGTATCGAATAAGTGTAGGAAAAAGAAAAGGCCTGACTTCTTGCACTCCAGTCAAGTGACATTCAGTCAGTTGAATCACAACAGTCTGGATTCACACACATACGGTCAACTGTCTCTCGTAACTAAAGTTTGTTTTCGTAGGAAGAATTAGAAACGCAAAAGGATTTTCCTCTTTCGTTTCCTCTGCCCTTCCTGTAAAAACCAATCCAAGCTACGCCAAGGTTTTGATCGGAGAAGTTATTTGGTTATGCAGGAAGATGAAAAGACATGTGAAATTTTTAAACTGTTATTTCCTTCGTGAACGAATCCATGATACGACACAAAATTGACCATAAGCTTTTTAAGAAATCAGGGCCCAGGCAGACAAATTCAAGGATGTTATACATCAATCTAACTTCATTAGAATTGCCACTCTGATGTCTCATGTATCTATTACTCATCTGTGATAAGAAATATATCATCTACCCATGTTGCAGTCATTGGTTTTATCAACATTCCTTTTGTGCCTTTGTAAAAAGAACTTTATATCAGTTCATCCACGTGATACCCAACACTCATTTGTGAGGAAAAATAAAAACTGTTTACCTTAATGACCCTTTTGGATTTGAGAGGTATATATAATTCTAAGTCTTCAAGCCAACAATACCTTCATAGTACTGCTTAGTTTATTATCTGGAGCTGTGTGAGAATCAGGTGATGTACTTTAATCGAGAATTTTGTGGAAATCCATATTTCTGTTACTTAAGTTACTGCACAATAGGAAGGGCACAGTTTGTTTTGTTTTTTACAAGAATGACATTTCAAATGTCTTAAATTTCTGCTCAGGAAATCCTATCAATCGATCTCAAGAATTTCCTTTGCACGATGTTTCTGGCGTGAGTTCGGATAATATGTGTTGGATGACATATTCGTATGAGACACATTATGCAACTCTTGGTAAAATCCACCTGGACGCAAATGGTACACAGGTAGTGGTAAGGAGCACTGTCTGGCGCAAATGCCCTTTGGCATATATGAACAGATACTGTAGTGAAGTTAAGGGAAGAGTCAAGGATCTGAGTTTGTAGGAACTCTAAAGAAATGCACTATGATGAGAAACTGCTGGGACAATTTTATCCGTAATTACCAATCTATGGTTATTGAACTATTATAAGCAGGTCCTCCAGTCTCTGTGAACCTGCAGCTTTGGTGTTTTAGCAGCAATTTCAATTAATCATTTCAAAATGATGCCAGGTAAACATTCGTACATACACAAGTTAAGGGAGACCTCTTTTACTCCAAGGTTTAAAAGATTATTTCTCATTCATTGCGTGGAACAGATAGTGTCCAGGGGGATGAATCAGGCCATGTATATCAAGACGGTTACAATTTCCACAGCATAAATTACCATCTTACATCCCAAAATATAAATTGTCCTCAAATTTCCCGGTCCAAACTTTCTCAGTCGCCATCTTTAAATCCGCAGATGACTAATTCCTATATAAACTCCCAGGTTGTGTCGGGTCTGCTGGGCCAGGCCATGAATGACAGTAGGGTGCGGGTGTTTTCGTGGGCACGTGTGTGGCTGATTTTCTGGTGGGTGGCTGTGGACATCTTAGCAGCGGCCTACATGAGCAACCTTGTGTCAGTGCTTACCGTGCCCGTCTACCCACACCGTATACAGACACTGCAGGAACTGGCTGAATCTGATATCATGTTAGAGCAGCGCAGTTTAATGATTTATAAATTTTCTTTTATCTTATCTTATCATTATCAGTGCACCTTTTTTGCAAAGTTTATGTTAGTACTCACCATACCTGTCTATCCGCACCTTTTCCAGGTGCTGAAGGAACTGGCTCATTCATAAATAATGTTTTTTTTTTCCTTGTCTCCATTTTCTCTTTTGATTTAAACTGTTGATAGAGAGGAACACCTTAATGTGATGACACCGATAAAGCTGGGTGCTCACCTGCTTGGTTATGCAAATGTCCCTCAGGTATTTTCCTATTCCCCCAAAGAAGGATGGTGGACTGCAGTTGGGCAGCATCTGCAGTACACTTTATTCCCAAGTCAGATGAACCAAAGGCAGCAACTACTGCAACCCTACTAGCATGGGACTTTGGAACAAATAAAAGGCTCAGATATTGTGTGAGAGTAGCATCATCTCTAATCATTTACTTTTAATAGTCACGTATTTTTACTTTGATGTTTACTTTATGTATGAGCTCACGGTGCCTCTCTACCCCCGCCTTATTGTCACGGGAGGAACTGGCTGAATCCATCATAATGTGTGGGTCTATTTGTAAATTTGTGTTGCAGTTTTTCTTTGTGTCGCCATTTTCACGCTTAAAAGTTTCACAAACTCTGTCAACCCTGAAATCACAAAGGGGAAGTCAGGCACCCAATGGATGATTTCCTTAATAACCTTTGTGTTTTAACTAGAGCAAAAACTTGCCATTCCTCTGCACTCTGGTCACCCTTCAGCTAGACCCTGTGTGGAAGACCATGGAGGCTGTATTTCCAAGATTTTACAATGCTCCAACAACCTCGTCTACATCAGATTGATGAGAGGAATGTAGTGACAGTCATGAAAGGCTAACTTTCTCTTTCCCTGTGGTCTTCCTACATTCTCGCATTATATGATGGAATAAGAAAGCATAGGTCTTAATATCTTTTCTCCTTCCTTCCGGCTCCCAAACATACATTGCCCACAATGGACCTGTTCACACTGCGGCCAGTTTACAATATATTCTGATGTAAACTTCATGATCGTTTAGGTTCTAATGAAAACTAGAAGAATGCCCTGTTTCACTGGGCCAAATTCTGGACCCTTTTCTATCACTGCCTGATGTACAATAATATGAGTGACAGTGAGAAGAGGAAGGCCATGAAGGTGAACCAAAGGAGGAGAATGATCTTTGTTTAGTTTTCATCCTGACTTAAATTATAACTAGTTCTGGCTTCATTGAAGATGTTCCCTAACACACAACACTGGATCGTACGCCTCTGTCTCCCGCATCCAGACCCTGTAGAACAGACTTCAGAGACTTCATTGACCACCCCCTCAATAATCCAGCTACTGTTTATCTCTCCATGGGATGTTGGATGTACAGTAAAAATCGGAATACATTTGCCACGAAATACTCTGACCTTATAGACGTTGACAACTAAATATAACAACTTAAATAAATAAATAACAGATTTATAGTTTATGGTATGATTCTGCGCGAAATCCAATATTATTAATCATTTTTACACGTAAAATAGTTTGAGACTTTCAAGGAAGTGTCACAGCATAATCTAAACCTTATACTTATTTTTATTCTTCATCCAGCCCCAGCATGGTGGACTACGGGTCGTTTCTTCCCAAAGCCCTCCTACAATCAACCAACCCTGTGTACCTCACTCTGGGGCGTCGGATGTACCTCGACCCCATAACCAACTCTGACGACGCTGACACCTTCCTCCTGACGCAGGCTCAGAAGGGCACTCACGGCTTCATCGACTCTGTTGATTATGTCATTGTCCTTCAGATAAAAAGGGATCTTGTTCGTACCACGTATATCATGGATGAAAAGGTAGGAGACTCAGTGTGGGTTTATAAGTCTCTGTAAAAATCACTTAATATGTTACTGAAATCCCACTAACGCAGGCAACGGTTTTCAGTGAAGACAGTTAAAATCAGATCACTTTCTTTCTCCTGAGTGGCATTAAATGGTCAAAATATAAACTAACATTCCATACGTCTTCAACCTTTACGGGATAATTCCGGTTGAAGAACCTTAGCCCACTTGACCACCTGGACTCTGTTTGTTGGGGTTATCGTAAAAAGATACTAAGAAATAATTTCACTAAAATAATTATAATCATGCCGACATTTACTCCCACCTAATGATGGGATGGGAAAAATTATTCTTAAACTACGGCATATTCCACATTTATATTGCCACCATCCGACTACTGTATATTGTTTACCTTGAGAGAGCTCTGACTTCACACACACACACACACACACACACACACACACACACACACACACACACACACACACAATGAACTTAAAACTGTCCTGCTGCTAAAGAAGACGATGCATCTTATAGTCTCACTTTTTGGGGTGCCAATGAGTGTGACTGTGAAGACCAGCCCTGGATCCGCAAACTTTACAACACAGTCGACATGCCAAGTCCGGCTTTGCTGGTAGAACAGTGTTTTGGTTGTCTCTGTTATTTATGCTTCTCTCGGGCCACGTTCCAAGCTTATTCGAGATGAATATTTCATTTTCATTGGGTTTTCTCAGAGGCATTAGTTCAATATCTCTTATGATATTGCCTTCTTATATCATCTCTCTATCACTTCTTTTGTCCCCTGGGTTGCGGCGTCCTTCTTGGACTTGAGTACACAGGACCTGGCAGGAAATACGGTGCACAGGCATGCGGGACACGTGCCCGACCCATCTCAACTGCTTTGTAGCCAGCATATTTTCTAGGCTGGTTGAATTTGCCTGCTGGAGAATTTCTAACTGAGGGACTTTATCCTCCCATGTTATTCCTATGATGTGCAGTAAGCATTGGATGAGAAACGACACAAGCTGTTTGATGTGACGCTTGTAGGTAATCCAGAATTCAGCACCGTAAAAAAATTATAATAAGTTGGAGTGGTATACAGCCTTATATTGATACTTTCGTCTCGATTCAGGTTGGTGACTTCAAAGACTCTGCACCTGAGACTTCCAAGCAAGGCTGAAGAGTGGCTGATTCGTGCAAGTACTTGTCTATCAGTGTTATGCTTATCTGTGTGCATACATCCAAGGTAAAATTCTTCACCTGCTTTACATTTTCGCTGTTTATCTGAAATGCAAGAGGCTGCTGTGTTGTTTTTCTGAGATATTATTTCTATTTTATAGACACTTATTCTGAGCTCCATTGCATGGTTTATGTTGAAAACGATAATGAGACTCTGTTGTAGGGTTTTTGGGGTATGTGCAAAGACAGCACAGGGATCAGCATAATGTAGCTCTGGGAAATGAGCTTTTTCAGGCTTCCATTGCGCATGATGACGTTTGAGATTAAATAATTTACCGTCCAGATAGAACTGAAATTTTATTTCATAATCAGCGTTCATTTGTTGGTGGCTTAATAACGTGACTGAAGTGAGATAGATGTTGAAAAAAACATGAATCAACACAAATTCTTGCTTTACGCCCGCCTCCACGTTGAAGGGATCGGATTTCCTCCCGCCTGTGGACACATGAGCATTCATGTTGTCATCCAGGCTATTCCGGATGTTTAGAAACTTGTTTGGAACTCAAAACTGTGAAACAGCATTCCATAAAAGTTCTCTGTTCATTGTGTCAAATGCTTGTACAAGATACAAGAATGCAATATATAAGTCAGGGTTCTACTCGTGACTTTCTCTTGTTTCTGTCGGGCAGCAAAGATTTTATTATACTTCGTACTTTCCAAAATTCACAATGTGTTTCACGAAGTGTTGACTCAAATGTTTTGTCAATCTCGATAACATTATCTTGGCTAGTACTTTGCCACATTCACAAGGAGTGAGATGCCTACGTAGTCACGATTTGAGCAGACCCCATTCTTCCTGTAGATAGTTAAAATAAATTTTCAGAAGTAAGCCATTCAGATGGAAATCGTTCTTGTTTGCAGATACTTAGGATGAGATCATGGAGGAGCTGGTGTAGTAACTGGCTACCCACTTTGATTAGTTCAGATGGTATGCCATCAGGGCCAGGGCTTTTGGTATTTATTAGAGATCGGATGGCCTGAACAGCTTCCCGAAGTGTACGTGGGACATCGAGATCTGGTACTTGAGGAGCATTTGGTATGCTATCAAGGATATTTTGCTCCATCGGGTTTCTGGAATTCAGTAAGGTATTGAAGAGTTATGTCCATGTTTCGTGGAATTCTTCCTTGTCATTCAATAGGTGTTCCTCGGCTGACCGAACACAGATAATGCTGTGTTTCATTGACCCCTGAAGGGTTCATATGGATTTGTAGAACCCATGTTGGTAATTTCTATCAGCCAGTCTTTGGAGCTGTATTTCTTCCTCTGTCTACAATTTGCTCTCTATGTCACGAAGTTTTCCATAGGTATCACATCTGTAACTCTGCTGCTAGCATGAGCCAACCAGTTGCTGTGTGCTTTATTCTTCATTGCAAGGTTAGATATGCCCTCAGCATAATCATCAAACCAATCTTAATGTTGACGAGCGGAGAAGCCTAGGGTTTCTTCTGCAGTACTTTGAAGCAGGGTCTAATGTTCAATCTCTCTGCGTCTAGGTTTGTTGCGTTGTTATTTGGGTCAAGTGGTGAGCATTGAGAGACGTTGTCTGGAGTAGTGCTGTGGAAGGCTTTATAAGGTGGCGTGTCCATTAAAATACTAGTTTAGTTTCTTGGTGGATGATCTATAGAGCCGTATATTTAGTAGCAGTTTTATTATTATAAGGTTATGGTCTGTTGATAACTCAGCAACTCTCATAGCTTAAGTTGTAAGAAATTCTTCGATCTCGCTGTCTTACAATGACAGTGAAATAGGTGCTGGTGTCCTGATCATGGGTGCATCCATGTGGTACTGTGTTTATTCTTAAGTTGAAAATTGTTGTTGTCGACGACCATACTGAGTTGAGAGGATAAGGAAAGCATTCTAAGGTCATTGTTGTTCATGTTATCGACATAATGACAGCATATAATGCCTTACCAGACGTGATTATCTTTTCCTACCCTAGCGTGAAAGTCTCCAGCATTATGTGGCACTTAGCAAACGGTAGCATCCAGAGAGGCACAAAGGGGACCTTTGATAGTGTTCTTAGAGTCAAGCACTACTGCACAGGCATTGAGCAGTGTTGCATTTTGGCCGTTAGAGAGTGGTATGTGGCAGGACATCAGCCTCTTTGATATAACGAAAGGTGATTCTTGGATCTTCTGTGGTAGCTTCCTCCGGACTGCAAACCCAGTATTATGTTTCTTTTTTCATTGTCTAGGTATCCCCTCCAGAAATATGTATACCATTCTCCTTTTCTCAATAGGTTGCCCTCTCCTGAGAGGCGACTCTCAGTCATGGCAGCAATGTTAATTTTATATTTTTCAGTTCATGTAGAAATAAGGGCAGTTCTACAGCATGTTCGTGTGTCTTGTTCAGTATCAAGCAAGGGTCATATATTCAAGGTAGCAAAAGTCAGAGGGACTCTTTTGGTTTTCCGACGGCAGTTTGGGATCTCTTGACAAAAGTGGCTTTCTGTCCAGGTGGTCCGGAGCATCATATGTTTAGGTTACCTTTTCTAAGCCCATTGTCGTCAGGGGTAAGGAGTTGGACGTCCGTTTCCGGCTGCTTAGTAGCACTGGATGCTGCCGAAGGCGTGACCTGCTCCTGTGTCATCATGCCAGCGACCACTGGGCCAGTGCCGCCTATGTGGGAGACTGGAGCTAGAGACTTCCAGGCACAACCATGACCTGTCACTGTCAACCTATACAGTCGCCATAGATCTTTTGATTTGAATGAGAGAATGAATAGGGAGGTGAGTATAGCAGAGGGCTTACGCAATAGGGTGGAGTGATTTTTTTTTCTTCAGATTTAGAAAAATTTAGGTACTAAGCATTGAAAAACATGTCAGAACTAAAGAAAATGCCATTTGGGGGGGCATTGCCATCTCCTGCGTGCCAGCGACCTTCACTTTATTCCTACAGAAGAGTCGTTGACTATGGAATATTTTTAAAAAGTGTTAATTAGAATTAACCGCTTTGGGACTGTCATTTTCAGCTGAAATTATGCACAAATGAAATCAATTGCATAATATATTAGATCTCATCCTAAATATTGTGTTGCTTTTTCTTGCAGGTATTGGTGAGATTTGTATTATTGTTCATCAAAGGCTCGTATATATATATATATATATATATATATATATATATATATATATATATACTGTATACATATACTATAAAGTATGCTTGCACACAGTCAGCTTGCGCGGGCAGATTACGCTTGGTTCACAGACTACACACGCTTCCAACACAACAATACACTTACAAGCACTTCTCACCCTACATACAATCTCTACTAGACAACCTAAGCCACTTGGAAGAGATACATTGGCTGTATCGTCCCCGTTTCGGTTGGGATAGGCCGGTCCTGCAGTGGACACTCAAACGGCTGATGATATATATATATATATATATATATATATATATATATATATATATATATATATATATATATATATATATATATATATATATATATATATATATATATATATATATTAAATAATAGAACAGAGGAAGGAAAAACAAATTAATAAAAAGAAGTGGTCCATACACCAGATTACTGGTGTCCTCCATTCATAAAATGTCTGTAACAGTTGGACTTGAGCACGTGTGGGTTGAAGGTTGGAGGGAAACAACTTTGGGAAAGCGAGTTCCAAAGAGATGCAGTTCGGGGAATGAAAGAATTCTGATAGGCAGAAATTCTGCAGTAAGGCTGAGTAACGTTCCAGTCATGAGTGCTACCAGATGCCTGTGTAGCACGAGGGAAGGCATGGAGAGGTGACACAATGGACGCAACTTTGTCTGAGCATTTGCCATTAAAACATCTGTAAAATAATGCAAGCAGGTGGCGACATGCCTTCTTCCTTGTAGGGAACGTAGTTTATTTATAACAACAAGATTATTAATAATTCCAACAGCTTTGTTCTGAATTTTGTCTAGTTGTTTTAATGCAACCTCTCCACATAGATTCCACAAGGGTGAACAATATTCATGCTGATAGTGCACATGACTCTTATAAACTATAGTTAACTGCTCGTCAGAGAAGAAGTTACGGACTCTGTACAATAATGCAAGTTTCTTTGAGGCGATTTTAACAAGTGATCTAACATGAGAGGTCCAGCTGAGACCATTGTTAAGTGAGAAACCGAGAATTTCAATACTTTTGGAGATGGGAATATTAGTAGCACTGAAGGCAATATACGAATCTGGCAATATCTGACTATTGTTAAATTGTATATATTTGGTTTTACTAGCATTAAATGAGACAAGGTTGTTTAGTCCCCATTCACTGATCGTAGATAAGTCTTGATTTATGGAGATGGCATTACTGAGTTGAGAGTTAGAGATATTAGACTTTATAAATAGGTGTCTGAGTGTGAATGAACTATGAAGTGTTGTCATTTGCAAAAGAATGGGTGAGATTGTGGGTGACAGATAAGAGATCATTAATATGAACAAGGAACAAGGTTGGTACCAGAACTGATCCATGTGACACACTGGCGTTAATTGAGTGGAAATTGGAATATATATCATCCACTTTTACTCATTGTTTTTTTTGTTTTTTTTTTTGTCGCTGAGATTTGAGGAAAGCAGAGGAAGAAAAGACTTTAGTCCATAGCAAGGGAGTTTTGACAGCAGGGAACGGTGCCATAATCTGTCGAAAGCTTTAGATATGTCAAGGGCTACTGCATGAGTTTCTCCATGTAGGTCGATTGATTGATGGATGGTATGAGTCAGGAGATTTAGTATGTCAATGGTGGACCTTTCGTAGCAAAAACCAATATTGTCTATCACGAATTACAGTAAGCTGTTGGATTCTAAATGTTTAACTATGTGCTTATTAATTAAAATTTCAAATACTTTACCAAGAGAAGATGTGACAGTTATTGGTCTGTAATCAGAGGGGTCAGAGGAACTTTCTTTCTTTGGAATTGGGTGCATATTGGTTTCTTTCCATGAATTAGGGAATGAAGAAGTACGTATGGATGGTCTGAATAATTTAGCTAGAACAGAGGCAAGTTCTAGGGAACCCTTTTTATCAAAACAATTTGAAGAATTCCATCTGGCCCTGGAGCTTCGTTGATTGGTAAATTGTCTAGGATGGATTTTGCGTATCTTGTCTGTATTTTAAGTGGAACAATATCGGGAGTCAAATTCTTGTACTAGGATGTTCTGACTGACTTCATCTATGGTAGGATTTCTGTCATATGTACTGGCAAAGATATCTGCTTTCCCACGCAAGTCATCTGTAATGTTCCTATCTGAAAATTTTACTGGGGGAATGAATGATGATTTGTTAGAGTTATTACTGAAAGAAATGAGAGTTGACCAGAATATTCTATTGTCATTAGGGTTGTTAAGTAGTTTTGGTGCTTGATTTTGAAGAAAGTTTGATTTTACGATATTTATTACAGCTTTTGCGTGGTTTCTGGCAATTTTAAATTGAACGAGTGATTCAGATGTTTTATTTTAAGTAAGAGTTATATGCTGATGACTTTTGGGCTGTTGCTCTGGCACAGTTGCTATCAAAGGATTTTGGTGAGAATGATCTTTTAGTGAACTGTTGACTTGCCATGAATAAATCCATACCAGCTAGTATTACAGTAAGTCGCAAATGTGGGACTGGGTAGAACTGGGATCACTAGAGAAAAAAGACTGCTATGAATATCAGAAAGATAATTTCTAAATCCATGCCAGTTTCCCCCATTAAAGTGCCATCGGGTCAGCCTGACAGGTTCAGAACAGAGAGGTTGGGGGCTTACTAATGAGGCTTTGATGAGATTGTGGTCAGTGGATCCAAGTGGTGACAGTAGCTAGCTCTTACTATACTGATCTGGATTATTTGTCAGGAATAGATCCAAGAGATGGGCACTATGGTCAATATTATCTTGTATTTTTGTTGGTTGCTTTACCAGCTGCGTGAGAATAAATGATTCTGCAAACTAGAATAGCATCGTCAGTCCTGGAAGAATGCAATAACCATTCAACATTATATATGTTAAAATCACCCAAAATGATAATCTCAGTGCTAAGGGCAAGGTTAAGGTTACTCAACTGTGTGGATATGTTGTCAAATAGACTGGATTCTGAAGAAGCATTGGAGGAGTGATAAACTACACTGGTATGTTTGGTAATATTTAGAAAGTTTAGTTTATACAGTGGATAATCAGAACTGGATTAAGTGAGGTTTAAAATTGTGTCAACAGCATATTGAGATATGATATAACAACAGGTGCCGCCCTTGTTACGGAAGTTTGTGAGGAGATGGTAACCAGGAAAACAAAATGGGGATATTTCAGTAGAGGGTGAGATTTGTAGTACTGTGTGGAATAGGGCCAGAGGGGATATGGACTGTAGGAAAAAATTAACTGAATTTAGATTGTTGTTAAGACCACGGATACTGATGAAGAATAAGGCCGCACCTTCACTTCTACACTGAAGAGCATAACTGAAAATTGCAAAAGTCGCTGCCGGCACAGTCGCTTGATGGCGACTGCAAGGACCCTGTGCCACCAGCCCTACCCTGCCGGCGATGGCAATCCAAGGTACCATCTCGTTTGATAGTAATAATGCAGCGGCCATTGCTAAACGAGAGTGGGAGTATAAGGTGTGATGACCTACAGTATGTGCATGTAGTGTGGTGTAGACAGTTGAAGGTAGAGGTATTAAGAGAGTATGCTGGACTACTCTCTGTGTAATTGAAAGCACCGAAAATGTTCAGCAAAGGGAGATGGTCAGGATCAAGTCCTGAGGGCTGGTGAAATGGGAGCTCCAGCTCTCCCTGTCACCAGCTTGCCATCCAACTCGGGACTACTGCCCTGTTCGACTGGTGCTACAGTCTGCCAATGGTATGTGTACTGGTATGCAATTATGGAGACTAGGAAGACTGCAACAAATGTCAAGGTACTGCATAGTGGTCATACATTCAGTAGCATCAAAAGTTTCCCACCAGGCATCCTCCCAACTAAGAGGCAAGCCATTGAGAAAATTTTGCACTCCAAGAACTTCAGGACTGTCAACGTCGCTGATAGTGTTGCAAACGAGTTTCACGATAAATGGGTGTGGTATAATGTCTACTCTTTTCATCAGGTGACAGTATCGAAGAAGTCCCAGAAACTAAGAAAACAGATGGCTCATGAAGAAACGAAGCGGAACGTTTTTTATGAATGAAGCAGAGTTTATGAAGAACATTGATAATCT
This sequence comes from Coenobita brevimanus, assembly GCF_032717465.1. Lineage (NCBI taxonomy): Eukaryota > Metazoa > Arthropoda > Malacostraca > Decapoda > Coenobitidae > Coenobita > Coenobita brevimanus. The sequence goes on along the minus strand of NW_027644828.1, from coordinate 2,143 downwards.
GTTTGACATATTGTATAAGGATGAAAAGTAAAGGAAGAATTTGAAGAAGGAATACAAACTGAGGATGACTGAAGAAGACTTCACCTTCTATGAAGACCAGAAGAGTGCTCGCATCAGTCGATGCCTGGATGTTGTAGTGCCATTTACTCCATCTGATGAAACATTCATCTGCAGGTCGTGTCATGCACTTGCATCTACATCTGTTCCTGCATCTGAATGCTTGACAATTGCATCTGGATCTGCTCTGGTATCTGCCTTCTCCTTTACCCCTAAACCACGGGGTTGTTTTGGCGCTCCTTGTGTGTCTTGCTAGGATATTCGTGCTCCGACAGACTTTGTAAAAATATTTGCCAAAAATCAGTTATTAGTCCTAGAATATTATAATTATATATGCTTATGGCACATACCTTAAACTTTCTCCTGGGATGTTTGTTGAGCCTTTGTCGAGTACCGTAGGACTTGTGGAGACTTCTGAAATTGGGTAACGATGTCTCCACTTTGCACTTCCTGACACCCCGTAATATGATTACCACAGCCCCCCTGTGGCGGGGGGGACACAACCTGGCCGCACTATGGGGTGGTACTACTACTCTGCGGCCAGGTTGTGTTAGGAAGAATACTGCCACCGTATTCCCTGCGTGTCGTAAAAGGCGACTAAAAGGGGCGGGGTGAGGGGACTAGGGACCCCCTCCTCTGTTTTGTAGTTCCTAAAAAGAGACAGGCCAGAGAAAGGGATGGGGGATGGAGTTATCCCCGTACCCTGAAGATTGGGTCTATGAATGTGCGTGGATGTAGTACGATTGAGGCTAAAAGGGAGGAGATTGGGAGAATGTTTGTGAGAAGAAAGTTGGATGTGTTAGCTTTGAGTGAAACGAAGATGAAAGGGAAGGGGGAATCTATGTTTGGAAGTGTGAATGGAAGATTGTCAGGTGTTGATAGAGGAAGGGCAAGAGAAGGTGTGGCCTTGTTAGTGAGTCCGGAAGTTCAGCAATGTGTGATTGAATGGAAGGAGGTGTCATCGAGACTGATGTGGGTGAAAGCGAAATTTGAACGTGAGTTGTGGGTGTTTGTGAGTGCATATGGGCCTGGTAGTGAAAGGGATGAACAAGAGAGGGAGTCTTTCTGGAATGATGTTGATGAGTGTCTGCAGAGTTTTGAAGCGAATGTGAATGTGGTAATGATGGGAGATCTGAATGCTAGAGTGGGAAATGTAGCAGTTGAAGGCGTAGTTGGTATGCATGGTGTGCCTGGAAGAAATGAAAATGGGGAACGAATGATAGCGATGTGTGTTGAGCGAGAGATGGTGATTGGGAATACGCTGTTTGAGAAGAAAGATATTTATAAGTATACATGGGTGAGACAGGAGGGTGGAAGGGTTGTTGATAGAGCCTTGATGGACTATGTGGTTGTGTCTAGGAATGTAATAGGAAGATTGTTGGATGTGAGAGTTCTGAGAGGGGAGGGTGGAGGTATGTCTGACCACTACCTGGTGGAGGGAAAGTTAAGAGTAGGTAAGAGATGGATGAGAGCTAGGAGGGTTAGGTGTGGCAGGGAGGTTTTGAAAGTGAGTGAGTTCGATAAAAGAGAGAAAAAGATAGAGTATCAGGAGAAATTGAAAGATGAGTGGAACGCAGTGAAAGATCGGGAAAATGGCAGCGTGGAGGAGGAATGGCAGTTGTTTAAGAGTGCTGTGGTGGGGCATGCAGAAGAGGTGTGTGGTGTGAGACGTGTGGGTGGTGGTGTAAGAAAAGGAAGTGAATGGTGGTGCGAGGAAGTAAGTATGGCTGTCGCTGAGAAGAGACGTGCATATGAAGTGTGGCTGCAGAGGAAGGATGAGATGTCATATGAAAGGTATAAGGAGAAGAGGAATAGAGCGAGAAGGGCTGTGCGTGATGCTAAAGTGGCAGCAGATGAGAGGTGGGGTAGGCGGCTGACAGAGAATTTTCAGCAGAATAAGAAAATGTTTTGGAAGGAGGTGAAAAGGGTGCGAAAGGGAGAGTCTGGGAAGGAAGAACGAGTAAAAGCAGAGGATGGAAGGATGTTAATTGAGATGGATGCAGTAAGGAAGAGATGGGCAGAGTATTTTGAAAGATTGTTAAATGTAGAGGAGGAAAGGGTGGCTGAGATTGTGGCGGATGGAAGG
>NW_027644827.1:0-4995 GCF_032717465.1 Coenobita brevimanus | reverse complement strand
CTATGTCATCGCCACACCAGATCGTAGAAAGAGCAAGCAACTATGTCACATCAACATGCTAAAGTTATATCACAGGCGGGACTAAAATAATCCAGTCTGCACTGTAGCTGTTCCACCCGAGTCTGCAAGTGAAGCTCTCCCATGCAGTATGAGCCTGAGTGATAGTTTGGGGAAGAATCCTGATATCATGAATGATCTCCAGACTAAGCTTTCTCATCTACCTCCCAAGGAAAGGCAGGAGTTTTCGGCATTACTGCAGGAGTACCCGCAAGTGTTCCGTGCCACTCCAGGAAGAACCACTGTGTTGATGCATGATGTCGATGTTGGAGACGCAAAGCCAATTAAATTGCCTCCTTACCGTGTGAACCCAGTGAAAGTTCCTCTCATCCAGAAGGAGCTTGGCTACCTGTTGGACCACAAGATGATTGAGCCCTGTCAGAGCGAGTGGAGTTCTCCTGTCACTCTGGTCCCTAAGCCAGGTGGGTCACAGAGGCTTTGCATCGACTACAGACGTGTTAATCAGATAACTAAAACAGACACTTACCCTCTCCCTCGTGTGGAAGATTGCATAGACAAGATCGGAAAGGCTAGGTACATAAGTAAGTTTGATTTGTTAAAGGGATACTGGCAAGTACCTATGACTGAACGTGCTAGGGAGATCTCATGTTTTGTAACACTAGGAAAGGCTTTGCATGTTCTGTAATGCCGTATGGTATGAAGAATGCACCAGCCACATTTCAGAAGCTCATGAATGTTGTAACAGAGGGTTTGGCAGGGTGTGTTGTTTATATTGATGATGTATTAATCTTCAGTGACAACTGGAAAGATCACCTATGCCATGTCAGTAAATTTCTTGACCGTTTAGTTCATGCTAATCTTGTAGCTAATTTATCAAAGTGTGAGTTTGGTCAAGCTAAAGTTCAGTACCTTGGGTATGTAATTGGTGATGGACATGTTGCACCACCAGGAGCTAAGGTTCAGGTTATAAGTGATCTTCCCAGACCTAAAAGTAGGAAAGAGCTACAAAGATTTTTGGGAATGGTAGGTTATTACAGGAGATTTGTTCTTAACTTTTCTATTCTTGTATCACCACTTACAGACCTACTGAAAAAGGGAGTTAAATTTGTCTGGACCGATAACTGTGAATCCTCTTTCAACAAACTTAAAGCTATTCTATTAAGTCAGCCAGTGCTCGCTACTCCAAATTTTGCTAAGCCTTTTAAGATGGCTGTTGATGCAAGTGATACAGGAGCTGGGGCTGTTTTGCTGCAAGAGGATGATCAGGGTATTGAACATCCTGTATCTTATTACAGTAAGAAGTTCACTCCACCTCAAAAGAACTACTCAACTATTGAGAAAGAGCTTTTGGCCTTGATTTTGGGTTTACAGCATTTTTCATTTTATTTGTGTTCTGGTTTTGACCCCATAGTCATTTATACCGATCATAACCCACTGAAATTCCTTAGTAAGTTTAAAGATAAAAATCAGAGATTGACAAGATGGAGTCTACTTCTTCAGGAGTATTCATTAGACATACAACATGTCAAGGGGAAAGAAAATGTTATTGCAGATTGCTTATCTAGACTTTAGACAGATTGTTTTAGAGTAATAAGAAATTTCCTTTGTAAATTTCTTTTTCTTTGTGGGGAGGTGTTACATAGCCTATGATTTCATCATCCTTTGTGTAATTTTAACGCACAGTATGCTGCATGTTTGATCACGAGCGTGTTCTGCCTCAGTCCCCCCCTTCTACCGTTATAGTAGAGTAAGTCGTTCTCTCTGTTATACTTTGCGGGATTTTCAGCTCTCTGTCCCCATCGCTTCATTTGCGCGTCCCTCTTACAAGTTGTATCAGGCTCTGCTGGCTCCTATATAATGAGCTCAGTCTCTGCATCATTGCCACTTAGATCTGCTCCTCATTTTGTTCACATCTCTGTCCTCCCCTGTACAGATATTATTATTGTGAGTGCTCAAGAAGTCTCCAACCATCTAGCAGCTGTGTGTAATTTGAGTATAACTGTTGTTGCATTTTTTCTTGTACTGTATAGCATAAGTTTAATTTGTAGGCCTAGTGAAGTTTTTGTAATTCATGTAGGGTTCTTTATGTCAGTCATTTTTGATAATAGTTTGTATCTGTAATTATTTATCTGGCATTCACTGAGTATTATCTGGTATCTCATTTTATCAGGGCTGACTTAGATAAAATTTACTCTTGCTAATTTCGTGTTAATAGAGGCTATTGCAGTTAACCATATATTTAACCTGTTTATTTGCCATTACATTATCCTTATGAGTCCTGAATGTTTTATTGTTAGTTTGAGCATTAAACTTTGACTTGTAATTTTACCTAACTCTTTTGTTTTGAACCTGGAACTTTACGGGACAGTAGTGATTTTTAGTATTCTCACTTAAAGTGTACATTATCTTTCTCTGTTCCGTAACAATATATATATATGTATATATTTTTTCTCTGATGTTCCTTATATTTATGGTCTCTTAATATTTATTTTTCCTGCTTTCTTTCTTCTTTTTTCCAATTTTCCTACCTTTTCATATTTCTTTTAACACTTTTTTTTCTTATACTTTGTCTTTTCTATCTCTCATTGCTTGCCATTTTCCTTACCAACTTGCTTTTACCCTTCCACCGTATTCTATCATTTCCCATTACTTGTTTTATTTTTTTAGTTCTCATATTTTTCTTTGTTTCTTCCTCCTTTCTTTCTTCATTATATTACAGCATCACAAGCTACAACAGCGGTAGGAGGCGAGATGGAGTAAGGTTATCATCACCAACACTAATCTACCTGAAGCCACCATCATCATCTTTCCCAGTGCAACCACCACGACCATCAATCGTCATCATCATCATGATCATCATCATCATCATCATCATCATCCGGACCTCCTTTCCCACCCTAAAGCAGGGTGAGGAGTAGCAATGTCCAAACATCCCAAATTTGCCTAATCCAATGGGCCACGCTTCCATTCACTTATCATTCAAGCCCTCTGAAACCTGGCTCTATCGGATACACCAAAACATTCACCACGTTCTGTAGCTTCACATGAACGTATCCGATAGAGTCAGTTCTGAATAAATCCAGTTCTTCATCTCTTTCCAGAATGACTAATTAGTATGTTGATAGTATAAAAATTTTCAAATCATACCTACACGCTGCACAAGAAGTTTACCATTTTTCTGTTTCTCCTCCTAAGAGCATATTTCTGTACGAGTACATCAGAATACTCAAGCTTACTCTTGACGAAATCTAAAGAGAGATCCAGACTGCCTTGGAAGGTGGTCTTTGTGTGTCTAAAACGAGACTGCTCCTTGTTTTACACCCAAATGAAGGGAATCTACCTTGCAGTGGTGGTGACGCTTGAAAAATGATTGGTAGGGTCGCCTATTTAGTGGCCTGGCTGCCTCATTAGGACAAAAGTCCATCGATCTCGTGAACCAAGAGCTCTTCCTTTAACATCAGGTCTGCAGCTGGTAAAGATGTCCCCTGCCCTAGTCATCCTAGGGATCCCCCCCTCCCCCACCTCCATTACTTGTTTGCATTGCATGGCGTCCCAAGATGTTAAAGAGACAGGTGGCCTAGAGTTTGAGAGATGCTGCACGATGCACCCTGTGGCTAGCAATACACCTCCTTGGTTGCCTCATCTGGCTAGACTAGTGGCTTGGTGGGGCCTGACCATGTTAATCGACGGGTCATTTTTGGCTCTGACCAAGCTTGCACCACCATGGCCTGGCACTCCATGGCTTCGGGGCTGTCATCTAATTGTGTGGTTATGTGTACCCTTGGAGTTGTCAGGTGTTCTGTGACCTGTTTCGCCTCCCCGTGTTGGACTTTGTGGTTGGTGAGAGGGTGGGGGAATGAAGGCATTGCATTTTGTTCTTTGGAGGATTCTTCCCTCAATTTTTGACCTTGTGTGGCGTGTGGCCCGGCCCACAAGTCATCACCTGGTGCCCACTTCTCCTCTTGCCGACCCGGGCATTCCATTAGTCCTGAATTTCTTCCTTACGAAACCTGCCAGTCCCTCGGATCCTCTAATGAAGGGATTTTCAACCTTTTTCCCACCATCAACCAGTACCTCCATGAATCTAACGCTGCATATAAAATGATAATATAGTAAGACTAGTTTATTATACAATAGTACTACAAAGGATATTATCAAATGGTTGACTCTGAAATGACTTTAAGCAGTGAAGCATTAACATCAATGTGTACAATGGTGCTACACAGGAATGAAACGGTCGATACTTTATGAAGAAACTAAGCATGGCAAGTTAGCATTAACACCATATTTTAAATACGACAACCAGTATTAAACTTCAGTGTGAAGGCTGTGCAGGTTTTGTGCAAACAGGTTTCTCAATTCGAGGAGCAGTATTAGACAGACATACTCGAAGGTCAGGCTCCACATTAAGCTGTGCTTGGAGTATAGTTTTCATGCTCAACAGCCTTCAAAATCCATGTTCACTTAGGTAAGTACTAAGGAACATCAGAAAAGACCTCACAGCAACATCAGCTGCAGCAGAGTTAAGCTCACTCATTTTACACCAGAACTTGGTCAGAGCAAGTGTTTCAAATGAATCTTTTGCAACAGAGTCGTTCACTAACTCTAGGAATTCTAATCTGTTATCTGGGAGAAGATGATCATTAACAATGAATGGGTTTCTAATCATTATTGGGTTACTGATCATTATCAGACAGAGTGTTGCTAACGAAATTCAAAGGCAGACCAATAGATATAAATGTCAAAAGGGTGTATGCTCCAACAGAGAACGCAGGTGACGGAGACTTATAAGAATTTTATCAACAGTTAGATAACGTTAAACAGCAGTGTAAAAAGCACGAGTTTGCAGTAGTGATGGGTGATTTTAACGCAAAAGTTGGAAGAGAGAAAGAGAAGAACATAGCTGGTCCGTTTGGCCTGGGGGAGAGACATAAAAGAGGAGATATAATGGTGTGTGGTAAATAATTAAACGATTGT
>NW_027644826.1:0-24990 GCF_032717465.1 Coenobita brevimanus | reverse complement strand
TGTACTTAATTCATGCTGTCTCCACACGGGTTTATTGTATGTTATTCATGCTGTCTCCACACGGGTTTATTGTACTTTATTCATGCTGTCTCCACACGGGTTTATTGTATGTTATTCATGCTGTCTCCACACGGGTTTATTGTACTTTATTCATGCTGTCTCCACACGGGTTTATTGTACTTTATTCATGCTGTCTCCACACGGGTTTATTGTACTTTATTCATGCTGTCTCCACACGGGTTTATTGTATGTTATTCATGCTGTCTCCACACGGGTTTATTGTATGTTATTCATGCTGTCTCCACACGGGTTTATTGTATGTTATTCATGCTGTCTCCACACGGGTTTATTGTATGTTATTCATGCTGTCTCCACACGGGTTTATTGTATGTTATTCATGCTGTCTCCACACGGGTTTATTGTATGTTATTCATGCTGTCTCCACACGGGTTACTAGGATGTTATTCATGCTGTCTCCACACGGGTTTATTGTATGTTATTCATGCTGTCTCCACACGGGTTTATTGTATGTTATTCATGCTGTCTCCACACGGGTTTATTGTATGTTATTCATGCTGTCTCCACACGGGTTTATTGTATGTTATTCATGCTGTCTCCACACGGGTTTATTGTATGTTATTCATGCTGTCTCCACACGGGTTTATTGTATGTTATTCATGCTGTCTCCACACGGGTTTATTGTACTTTATTCATGCTGTCTCCACACGGGTTTATTGTACTTTATTCATGCTGTCTCCACACGGGTTTATTGTATGTTATTCATGCTGTCTCCACACGGGTTTATTGTATGTTATTCATGCTGTCTCCACACGGGTTTATTGTATGTTATTCATGCTGTCTCCACACGGGTTTATTGTATGTTATTCATGCTGTCTCCACACGGGTTTATTGTATGTTATTCATGCTGTCTCCACACGGGTTTATTGTACTTTATTCATGCTGTCTCCACACGGGTTTATTGTACTTTATTCATGCTGTCTCCACACGGGTTTATTGTACTTTATTCATGCTGTCTCCACACGGGTTTATTGTACTTTATTCATGCTGTCTCCACACGGGTTTATTGTATGTTATTCATGCTGTCTCCACACGGGTTTATTGTATGTTATTCATGCTGTCTCCACACGGGTTTATTGTATGTTATTCATGCTGTCTCCACACGGGTTTATTGTACTTTATTCATGCTGTCTCCACACGGGTTTATTGTACTTTATTCATGCTGTCTCCACACGGGTTTATTGTATGTTATTCATGCTGTCTCCACACGGGTTTATTGTATGTTATTCATGCTGTCTCCACACGGGTTTATTGTATGTTATTCATGCTGTCTCCACACGGGTTTATTGTATGTTATTCATGCTGTCTCCACACGGGTTTATTGTATGTTATTCATGCTGTCTCCACACGGGTTTATTGTATTTTATTCATGCTGTCTCCACACGGGTTTATTGTATGTTATTCATGCTGTCTCCACACGGGTTTATTGTATGTTATTCATGCTGTCTCTAGATGGGTTTACTGTATTTTATTCATGCTGTCTCTAGATGGGTTTAGACAGTTACCGGGGAGACGGAGATATTGAGTTCTTTATTACCAGAGATTCTTTTTAATATTTTTTTTTTTTTTTTACGTGTCCGACTCTGACCAAAGGCTTTCTCGGGGGCAGTGACCTATCCCAAGGCCCAGTAGTCCTCCTACACCTCCACATGTCACCACTTCGGCGCTAACACCCACCATCCATACTGAATACATGCTAGGGCTGTCTCATACAGGATTAGTGTATTGGTATTAGCGTGGGTATTTTTACGACATGTCGGCGGGTCATCTGGTAGATCAGGAAAGTCTGCTTTTTAGGAAATTCAGATCCTTAAACTGTTCCCTGCCCCAGCCGGGATTCAATCCTGGGTCCATTAGGACTGCAGGCCGCCTCTCTACCTCGTCACTAAGATAACATATCTCTATATTTCTTTACATGTTCCTGCCAGTGGTTCATGGTGGCGACCATCATCCACTCATTCGATGTAGTGCTGTCTAATTCTTCCTTTGGTGACTCGACACTGAGTGATAAGACTAATGGTTTCCTGTAACCCAGGAAACCACTTACAACGCTGGGTGGTAACCACACAACCAAATAATTGGGTGATGTGGAGCCTACTATGAAACCCCTGAACTGGGTGGAATCACAAATGCGGCGTCCATCCAGGAACCAACCTTCCACTCTTCCCTGCCCCTTGATGTGGCGAGGTGCTGTCCACCGCAGGGAACATCGGTTCACTGCACGTGATAGCTTTGCAGGGGTGACTGTTTGCTTGCGGATGTTGGGTCTGCTGGGCCAGACAGACCGGGGTTGTTCTAATACGACTACTTAAGTTACGACTGCCAGACGATTTTACTCAGATAAGGGAAGGGAAGTGCGAGATATAGTTTTCAGATAAATTCCTCAATAATACCTGCACTGCTAAAGGTTTTCGTAAGTTGTGTAAGTTTGACGTCTGAAGGATGACGTACTATTTTGTTATACTTCCTGCTACAAGACGCTTTTATTTAGCTTAAGACAACCTCATGGCAGTGACAGGATTCATGAAGAGCTATTACCGAACCATTCCTGATCGCCAAGTGTTGTAAGCTGAGTCACACCGTCCACTGATAGCCGGAATAAAACAAAAATGACGTACTCGGGGTAAAAGGTATACGATTCATTGTACTGAGTCTAAAACTGTTTAAGACAACATTCAGTACGTTACCATCTTTCATTTTCCTCTTGTTACCGTCAGACGATTCTGTTGGTCGGATCTGTGCCAGTGAGTGGGTTGCAAGCAGCCTCCATAACACCCTTCAGTACCATGGCGTCTTATAGGCTTGCTTTGAGTCCATGTGTGACGCGGGCAATAAACAGTACCTTGGAGCGGCGAATTAGTTCCTTGGTGCTGAGTGACCTCCAAGGATAATGAGGTATCGCTGGTATGCCCAAGTGCGTACTGACCGATTATTCCACCACTCAGTAGAGGCCAACTTACTGCATCATATTACGCGAACGCCAACTTCGTCAACATGGGCACGAGGCACGTTTCCCTGAGGCTGATCTTTCTTATAGGATGATATCTGAAAGAGTCAGCCTGGAGTGGTGAAGACAAAAGGGAAGGCCGCAACACTCATGGCTGGATTAAGTTGAACGTTCCTGTCGGGGGAGGAAGAGCTGCTTCCTGTAGGCGTGCAAGGGTGGGACCCTTGTGGGTGGAGTCACAAAGCTGGGTGAGGCTTTGCACTGTTGCAGGGATCGACCGAGTCGCTGCCAAACGTTTTTATTCTCATCTGTCCCTTTGACAGTTTTATGGGCTTGGTTTGCCCATTAGTCGTCATCCTTGGTTGACTCTTAGGATGCCTCTCCTCTTCTCCCTGCACACCCTGACCACATGAACATGCATAGGGCTCGTGTATGGTTAGTACAGGGGAGGCAAGAAGGTAAACCAGATCACTAAAAGGCACTAAATTATCTAGTACCAGCTTATCTCATCAACTTTATGAAATCTGAATCAACTACTGTTTAGTTTTTTGTTTTCTTGTGTATTCCATGTTCAATATTTGATCATTATGATATAGCACATTCATTATCTACACAATGAGTATCAGAACTGATGGTATTTTATGTAATGATTAACATTACTACTCTTCTGTGGGGAGGGGGATTACCAAGTGATTGGAACAGTGATCATCTATGCACATCAAAAGTGAAGAGTGAAGGTGATTCATTTATACTGGAAGTAGAGAAAAATAACAGTTCCTTATTAGTGTCTCACTCTCCCACAGCAAGCACAACACAGCACAAAACTTCAAGCATGACTCATAAGTTTATTGCATGAGAGAATCAGTTCAAAACAAATAAAACAACGCATATCAATGAACATAATCCGTGTGGTGAATATAATACAAGAAACTGATGTAGAACACTACAAAAACCAGCTGCAGAAATCACAGAATTACTAAACAAATTCTGTCAGAGAAAAGCATCCATTTAGTGTGTGGTAAACAAAAATCAGTGGGTGTAAGTGTGGCGGAATGTGGCAGTTGAAAATAAAAGACAGTGCAAAATGCTTTAAAATGAGAAAATTGCATCGTCCTCATACTGTATGTTTAAATGTGAGTATTGCTGACAGTGAAACTGAATTCTTGACTGTCATTTATCATAATCTTCAAACATGTGGCTGGGGAGGATTAGAGTGGAACTGTACTGGCAGGGAGAACATTGTTTTACATAAACATTTTCTACCATATACCATATGCTTGTCCAGTACCATTAAGGACAGCATTCTTCCACCATTTTAGTGATGGGAAGATATCAAGCAGGTCATATGGTAATTACAGTTAGTTACACTTATTTTTCAAATACTGTATTTCCATTTGAGTCATTCATCTCACACTAACAACTACGCCATCTAGCCATTCTCTTGGTGGCATATACAGTTGTACAATGCAATATAAATATTACCAGGTGATGTCAGATTACACTGAATAGTACTCCATACAGTAGTTTTTTCTGAATTTACAGTAGTTCTATTATTTTCTTTACTTTCTCAGCAGGGAATTTGGCTATCTCTTTCCTAACAAAAGTACCGCTGCCAACTTCGCCAGCACAAAAATCCACACTAGGAGCCTGAGCATGGCTACAGAAACAACTTGTGCCAGAATAAGTTCCGGAACAAACTGCATGAGATTGTTCGTTGCTCACTCTGACCTGAAGTATACCACCCATTGCAGTGGTCCACTAGTTACTTCAGCCTGAATCTTAAACATATTACAGTTGGTAATGCTGTGACACAAGCAGATCTAATTTTGTGACATTCAGTTAAATCCAAATAACAATGATGAGGCATGGAAGTGGTAAACACCAGACACTCCACTTGGGCTGATGGCGTTGAGAGTGCAGTACAAAACTTGTAATTACGTGGGGGCACCACTGCTGGCTCACCGCCATCATGCCCGGGCAAAATACACCCGTCCATCTAGATCAATGTACACACAGCAAAAAAAAAAAAAAAAATATCGTTACAGGGGGGTCCGATGTGTTTCATACATAACAACCTGGCTGTCTCACTAGGGTTGGTAAGCCTGACAGTGGGTGAGTTGCCAAATAGGACGAGGTAGAAGTATGCATAGGAGAAGCAATGGATATAGCTTATAATAAATATGCAACAAACACACGCAGGGATACCAATGCAGGAGGCTGTTATCAAAAACCTTCATTCGTAGTGTCATTTTATATCGCGTAGAAGGTGTAACGATAGTTTTTTTCTTGTGTGTACGCCCACTCAAAAAATTATCGGCACTTTTTTAGCACGATAAAATTTGACACGCCGGACGAAAGATCTGAAAATAAAGTGCTGAGGTAACGTGTCTGGTTGGTATTCCTGATCTCCTGAGCCTTAAGTCCGTCTTCATAGTGGCATCGGATCCGTGGCTTCGTAGCATCGCTTACTAAGCAGTTTGTTTTGTGTATTATCACAGCCTTTTACGTTATTGAAGGAGTTTGATTATCAACATAGTTTTCATGGAAATTATAAATGAAGATATTGATGTGTAATGTAGATCAGATTCAGAATCAGCATTAAAACTCCTGCTGCTCATTCGATGCTCAAATTGTCAAAGCTGAAGCTGTTTCGTAAGCAACACATTCCTCACATCATATGCAGATGGAGAACCGTCTGAGGTAACAGCCCATCCTAAATTAACGAATATGCCTGCCCATCACCCCCTCTGTGATGTTATCTTCGTCAGATTGGTGATATACTATTCTCAATTTCATAATCTATGCACTACTACATTCAGGTGTCAGTGATGGGGATAATACTGTAGCAATACTAGGGTACATGCTGTACATAATTTGCATGTGTTGTTCATGGGGTGTTTTATAAACTGCACAGTTAGGCTTATATAGTCTGTCATCAATCCATTCATAAAATGCTAATGGTGGTTGTTTTTGTATCATTACATGTAAGAAAATCCCTCGGTGGTGACCTAGGATAACAATGGGTGCCAAGCAGACAAATATCACTTTGATTTCCATATTGTCTAGTGGATAATGTTTTTCTGTTTCAAGATCTTCCTTCGAACATTGTCCATTGCTGTGACTTATTCGTTATACACGATATGAAGCTACGGAAATTACACTATATCTGGATGGAGACAGTGAGAGATGAGTGGGGGGGGGGGTGAATGGAGAAGCAGACAGATTGAGGGGGGTGGGGGTCAGGTGTGCCAACTCTTACTACGTATTCACAGCTTCTGCGCCAGTGATGGTTGCAAAGAGTATCGAAGCATGGGGTGCCGATCACTATTTTAGTGGGTGTACAATACATCAACATGCCCTAAACAGACATTAAGTAATGCGGTTCTCTAAAAATTTGCATCAAGGTACAATAAGAGCATTATGTAAGATTGCAGAGGAGAGGGACAAAGATAAATATTATACTCACACATTTGTTGCCAGTCCTGAACTAACGAAAAACTCAACATGGCCATTTCGAAAGCTAAAAGCAATGAAGTCTGCTCTACCCCCAACCTGGCCTTTGTAGAGGAGGACGCCATCAGGGGAGCAAGTCAGGAACCACAGCTCTAGCACCAGACTGACCCACATTTTCTAGTAAAGGTAGCTGAAGATAATTATGTATCTCCATTGAAACCTGGGATGACTACCTCTCAGCGAGTCTGGTGCGCTGGTGGGAAACAAGGACATGAGTAAAAATAACACGGCAACCCAGCATTGATTGGGTTAACAAGGTTAACAACGGTAAGTACAAGGGATTTGTCCTCCTTACCCAGTCAAAACATCTCAAAAATTTCAGCAGCGTACCAAACAAAATACCCTCCCCTCACACATCCAGGCATTAAAGATACATGGTGATCAAACATGTCTTTCACAAATCACATGATAGCGACATTTTAATGACATCTAGGAAAAAAGAAATAAAATGAGATGTGGCCTGAGGGAAACTCTGCCCTTTCTCAGACTCCTGGGCTCATAACTATTTTGGGTATATTGTTCTGCAAGCTTTCGTGTATCTGTCTTGAAATCTGTGACTGTATAATGTATACAGTCTTGAAAAACAAAATTAGTTATGTAGACATCCCAAGATTCACAAGTTAAGAAATCTTGGAGACTATTCAGATCTATTATTTTTAACGGTATTCAGTTACATGCTTAATTTTTTCGATAGTTTGTTAGTGCAGTATCACTGGTACAAGAGAGTACTTCAAACAGTTGTTGTTCCTCCTAACAAAAATACAGTGAACTTCTGATACAGCGGACTCTGTATATAATAGACCCCTCTTAACACTCATAATTTCCAGAGAGAGACATCAAATCTTTTGGGACAAATGCTGCTGGGCATACAATTGCCTTTGTTTACAAGCGGTTTCCCTCAAGGTTGGACAATAGCAAACTTGGCCAGCCAGTCTGTCCTGTAGCCTTGACCTGTAATCATTACTGAACTTCTCAGTAACCATTCTGTACTTCAGTTCCAGGGACGATCTTATTCGGTTCTGACTTCTGTGTTTTTTATTTTTTAAATATCACTCTATAAGCACGTCTTCTATGGTTGTGGGTTTTGCTTCCTCAACAATCAAGAATAATATAAATCGAGGTCTTATCATTAACTGTAACGTTGGAGATGGTAACAAACGTGAACCCCACAGTACAAATTGTATATCTACAAATGACTTGATTCCCATTCAATTAGTCCATTATAAAGGGAGTTGATTATAATTATGTTAAGAATTAAATGTTTAATCTTGGTAATTAATTGACCTATATTTTAAAACATTTCACATTTTACCATATGCCATATAGCTACATAATTACTCACTCTGGTCCCAGAGGGTGCCAGTTCTGCATGGAGGACACTTGTAAAGGAACCCATCAGAGGGGAAGGAGGGGCAGGTGGCTCCAGCCAGACATGGCTCACTCTCACATGGATCCAGCAGCCTCATCTCACACTGATTACCTGCAATACAGCACCTTTGGTTAGCATCATCATTAATCCCTACAAGCTGGGGAAGTCTTTTAAAAATATGTTTCTGTTACCTACAAACTATTTTATTTACTTATTCATCTATTAGTTTGGGTAGATGTTTCATGGTGAAGGTGTTAATGAAAGCTATATCTAATCCCCTCACTTGACAAGTCTCTAATCTCCTTCCTGTTTGAAGAGTCTCTCATATGGATCGCAATAAGGGGGTCGACTTCTTCACTCTGCTTGGTGCACCTGGGTACTGCATTCAGGCTGCAAAATATTTTATTCAACTTGCAATACTTTGGAAAAAAAAAAAAAGCTTAGGTAACCTTTTCTGCTGTTGATACACTGAGGAGTCATGCTTAATTCAACACAGAGTGATTTTGTTTGGCTGACAGAAATCTTAATACCCTGGTCAAAGGTCTAAATAAGCAGTGGTTACCTGGCCACAAGTTCTGTCTTTTTCAGTATATACCAAATAAAAGAATAATTATCATTATGATCTTTTTTTCCCACCTAAGGATGGGGTAAGATTAGACTCAGAAACTGAAAGAAAAAGTATTAAAGTGGAAGAACTGTTAAGTGTCAACAGCATGCTTGGTGAAATGAGCCAACACTCATTCACACATCACTCAAGCTCCATCTCACAACCTAAGCACATGCACATTTATTTATTTATAGTAGTTACCATTTGCAATGCTGGGGGTTAACCATTCAATCAGATCACGGGATGAAGTGGAGCCTACTATGATGCCCGTGTTAACTGGGTGTAGACTCACAAATGCAGCATCCACCCTGGAACCAAACTTCCACACTTTTCCCGCGTCTTGCTGTGCTGAGATACTGTCAACCACAAGTGAACATCAGCTATACAGGAGTGGTCCAAAAGTGGCTTTTCATTTGAGCAACTGCTGAGTGGCCTGATAGAGCCACAAAGCACTTGTGACTATTATTCTAAAATTTAAGGTCTGATAAAGAGCTACGTTAAACCTTTCTTGGCCTAACCTGTGCTGCTTTAGTGCAGAGACACTTAAAAGTTGTGGGTCTGCAGGAGCCAGCATTGAGGCAAGATAAAGAGACACAGTATGAGGCTGAACACTCCCCTACATGCTCTGCTCTTGTAACACGGGGTGACCCAGGCCACACCAGGTCCACCGGGCGCACATTTATTCATACTTCACGTAAGCATCCCACCAGCCCTTCAGATGGTCCTGCATTCTCCCATACCCTGGTATGCATCCCACCAGCCCTTCAGATGGTCCTGCATTCTCCCATACCCTGGTATGCATCCCACCAGCCCTTCAGATGATCCTGCATTCTCCCATACCCTGGTATGACTGATATTAAAATGACAGCACTGGTATGATTGGACGAGTATGCTACAGAAAATGGAGTGATGACTTATAGACTACAGGTATATTCCTTGCATAACGGGTGGGTTAGGGTTGCCAAAAATCATAACATCCAGTGAAGATGGGTTCAATGGGGACATATTGCCAAGGATTCCAAGGCTGACCCTATGGGTGATACTATTACCTAACTTAAGTCCAAAATTAACCTTAATAAAGTAGCTATATAACCACCTAAAAAAAAAAAAAAAAAGGTGCGTGCACGCACGAACCCCTCCCCCCCCCAGCCCCACACACAGCCACTATAAATCACAGCAAAAAAAAAAAAAAAAAGACTGCAGGTACCACTAATGTTACAATATAACAGACGACGTGGGGTTCCTTGGAAAATATGCCGTCACATGATGGATTACCGTCATTTGCAGAAAACAGATATATGATATACGCTGCCCTTACAAATGTCAACGACACTGGCGTACTTTGGACTATACCTGTGGCTCATGCCAGGCGTAAAGAATATTTTGGTTGGAATCTGGTGGCATCAAATACTGGCCAGCTCCATGCTGCCCTTATTGTTAGTCGCGTTTTCTTTCTTTCTTGTTGTCTCGTATTCTTGTTTAATTGTGGCAGGCACTTCTACCCTTCAGCATTAACCTATTCCGACCAAACCTGGACACAATGATCTAGTTGTGTCCGTAAGGTTTTCGTTGCTAGGCAACTACTCATTGTCTAACAACGGCCGAAAAAAAAAAAAAAAAAACGCCTTTTCGTACTTTTCACGTTCTGAGCTATGGAAACATTACTAATTGGCATAAAAGCTCTGACTTCTTTAGGTGTAACCTTTAGGTCATTCCCTATGTGAAGTGTTCCATTTTTCTCCTCTCTCCTCTAGTTTTCGAGTGGCAACCCTGAGAAGACTGGCCTCAGCGCCCCTAGCAATCTTGTTAAATATTGTGACAGGCACTTCTACCCTTCAGAATTAACTGATTCAGACCAAACCTGGATACAGTGACCAGCCATGACCTTATGTCTGCAAAGTTTTGGTTGCTAAGCAACTACTCGTTGCCTAGCAAAGGCCCGCTTAGCCCCTCCGTGGACGTGGGTCAAGAAACTGTCGGGACCCAGTGCCCTGTCCCGGAATCATTTTTTCAAATTTCGAATATCGATTTTTTTTTCTTACCAGTGGAATTTTTAGCTTCCTAAACCCGTCCTACGCATCGCAATGATATGCGAAAAATTTTGCAAAATGACTGCGTTCACGCCGGTGAAAACGAAGTCCAGAGATACCATGCCAGTCCGGGTGCATGTGGGCGGGACCGTGATGACTTCAGTAGGCCTGATGACAGCTGGCCTGCTCCTCTTCCTTCCCTCTCCTTTTTTTTTTTTTTCCCTCAAATGTTTCTGTTTTATTGTTTTTTATATCTCCATCTTCCTCATTTTCTTTCCCCATCCCATTGTTCCTTTTCATGCATCATTTCCCAACAATTTCCCCCATACCTTTCGTTTTCCACTCTTCCTTCAATCTCTTCTCTCCTCCCTTCATGTATTTCCTTCCCTTACTCTGTTCTTTCCTTCCTTCCTCTCCCCATCCCCTCTCACTCTGTTTTCATTCTTCCCTTTCCCTCATTATTTGCTCTTTAATAACAATAACATTGTTCATTATCATTGAATTACTGTGAACAAGTTAACTTCATATCACAGAATTGTCTTTATTATATAAGATCAATTGTAGGATAACGATAAATTACTGTATAATAATATATTCAATTGATTCCTAAAATTTACACACGGTAGATTTTCCATAACTACATAATCCTAATACAGACACTTACTTGAAACACTTTGAAAACAAGCCACATAAATTTACATGCTACACTGCAGTTAAAAATCAGCTAACACAGTAAACAGACAACGATGATGATGATGATGATGATGATGATGATGATGGTGGTGGTGGTGGTGGTGATGACGATGATGATGATCAGCAATAGTTACTTCAGTAGCTTTGTAAATTTTCATTTTTAAACCCTTTGTGATTCCATATTTCTGCTGAATATTCGCATCCCAAAAAACATTCTGCAGCGAATAAAAACAGTTAAGACATCCAATGGTACAGATACATATTTTGCAATTTCTGTCACTAACAGCTTAGTTACCTCTTACCAAGTTTTAAAGTCTTCATCCCATGATGACACTGAAATATCTTTTCCATCACTTTTAGTTTTTCATGAAAGTCTGGACTTGCTTTCATTAAGTTTCTTTCTTTCTGCATGCAATTTCAGTCCAGGTGTTGTCTCCATCTTCCACCCTGGATCCCAGAAACTGGTATTCAGGAAGCTTGTATGCAATGTACCCGCCAACATATCGCAGTCCTTCTTCTTCTACAGCACTTTTCAGGTCATTATCCCAGAGATCATGGAGCCGCTGCTCTGCATCATTCTTTCTTCAGCCTCAAATGACGACTCATAGACAGTCAATGCTGAGAACATGACTGCAGTAAGACTGGGTTCACGCTGAAGATCATTTTCATTATCTTTTACTGTTTTACTTGGGGTGTGATTACAGAATGAGCCCTCTGATATTTGTCTCTGCTTTCTTTATCTGAATTGTATTTACTTCCCTCCAAGGTAGCTACTTTCTTTACCCAGCAGATGTGCCCTTACTCTGTTTGCATGAAACTGGTGATGGATGTTCGTAAGAAGCTCTCGTTTGCCTTAGATGGGCAAAGAAATGATCCAGTCCATCCTGATTCAGTCTGCATGTTAATACAAAAGACATTCGGAACTTATCCTTCACAAGGGCAAACAATTTTGGCGTTGATCGGCAGGACTCTATTAACTTTTTTTTTAAACTAATACATATTCTTAATGCCACACACTCTCATGGTTGTTGCAATATTGATCATATCCTACAGTACTTGATCTTGGTGTTCTAAGTGAAGTCAATATGCATCTCCTGATGTTTTGTATCATTAGGTATTCTACAGTTCATTAAGTCAAACCACCTGTCTACCAGTCCAATAACATCACTACTTTCCTCCCAGTCCTGACTCTCAAAAAGTTTTTTATTTTTTTCCAAAATATCTTTGTGATTTTGATGTAGTTTCTGAAAGAAGTTGCACCGCTAACTTAACACTCATTCGCTTGACACCATTAACACACACATGCTTCTCTGACAGGCGGTGAGTCACTTTTAGATCACTGATGCTTCGCGTGATTAATTCTCTTACACACTCACTGGTAGCGAAATGTCCATTCCCCATTTCAAACCCAGAGTCAAGGACATTATTCCTGATCAACTTGATGAGGTGGGGTGCATCAGCAAAGGCATTCACCTCTCGGTCAGGAGCCCCTGGATGTATGAAAGAGGTATTTTCAGTGTTTATGCCTAATATGTTCCACAGTTTAACATTAGTAGGACCAAGATCACAAATCATACCCACAACAGGATAACCAACAGACTCAAGCTTCACGATCAAAGAAAGAATAATGTTTTTAGTCATGTTGCAGTCATACTCATAAAGATTAGCTGCTTCCATTTTTTCAACCTTGAGCACGACCCGATCAGTGTGGTGGCCTGGATCAAACTGAGACAGCAGGCCTAGTGACGTCATGCGCGGCTAGGGACCCGTTTTCGTCCCTTCGCGGACTGACCTGATATCTCGGGTGAAAACATACAGAGAAGCGAAAATATAACATCGCACTAAATATCCACAGTATCACCCCCAAAAAATTTCAATGGTGCTGAAATGGTTTGAAATTACTAGCTATGTGTTTTACATACAAAATCATTACATAACATAGGTTTCATTTTATCACTCTATCTATCTATCAATCTATCTATCTATCTATGTGTGTGTGTGTGTGTGTGTATATATATATATATATATTTATATATATATATATATATACACACAAGTATATGTGAATTTATCACATTTTTTTTTGTTTATTGTGTTTATGCAAGTATCCAGTTATTTCTTTTGTCTGGGCGGTTTAGTTTGTGTCCAAAGAGAGGCGAGAGATGGTGTTTTTAGACTCTAACCAGATGAGGGTCCTTTGTGTGTACTGGCTGAACGGCAACGGCCAAGTTAGAGCTGGCCATCGTCCCCTACCGGCTTTACATACTAATTATCCCAACAGCATGTTAAAACACCACAAAGTATTCGCCTACGTGTATATACACGTATAAATACTTTTTTTACTTCAGAAAGTGCACGATTGTCTAATATATATTCTTCGCAAACATTCATATTGACTGGAATTCATTGTATATAAGATTATTTTATAAATAAGTTTGACAATTATACTTACATAACACCGTGGCTCAATGTTACTGTTAGAGTAACTGTACAGATATACTGGTATTGTAACAACCCTGTGTTCAAGTGTGATTTCCGATGTCAAATATCGTGAATTTGAGACCAGGGCTGCGTTTCAACAGCTGGAACGCCATGGAACGCGACGGCGCTTTCGAGAGCGAAAGTGTGTGGGCTGAATGGGGGGTTGTCGCAGCCTCCGTCGCGGTTGGAAGTATTTGGTGATGTGGGTCTCTCTGGCGACATCTGACAACGGTAAATGGTTTCAATCACAGTCGTGTAAAGGTTAACAGAACTCTAATTACCAGGGTACTGTTCTGTGTAATTTGGGAGAATGAACGGATTTTGAATACTAACACGTCATAAATGAAAAGATTTGTTACAATACCCTCTTCATTTCAATTAAGTACTGATTTTCCGCTTAAGAGAGTAAAGGCTATGCTGATCTAAAGAGTACAAATTGAGGGTTTGTTTTCATTCATTCCCGCGAAAATCATACTTTCATGAAGTACCACCTCTCCTTCGCACAGTGATCATATCTTCCAAAGTCATCTTGTTCCACTGCAGTATTGCACTGCAGGGTACATTTCGTCTTCAAAATAGGAGGAAATTACAGGAGGAAGCAGCTGTGGCGAAAACAGGATTTGTTATGATTCTTCATTACGGCTTACATGGTGATTAAATATTTCCAACGTATTTCGGCAATATGCATTTACAATTATAATTTGCTGACAAATATTCATGTAACATTAATATTGTTGTCAGTAATGCTCAAATATACATAATTGCTAAGTATTCTGAAAGAAGGATGTCTAGAGTAAAAGCGAATTCGCGCTCCAGGTATTTGGTGGTTTCACTGCTTCCCCCACTACCCCTGGACCGCTCTGGGGCGCTAAGGCCTGTTGAAGCGCAGCCCAGATTCATTTAGCACAGGTTATTGCAAGAAAAGATATCAAATCTCAAGTCCAAGAAAAAACAAGGATGATATGGAAACGAATAAATACAATATTAACTTATTGTTATGACAAATACCCGACACCAGAATCGGTAGAGAGGCAGCCTGCAGTCCTAACGGACCCAAGTTCTAATCCCGGCTGGGGCAGGGAATAGTTTAAGGATTTGAATTTCACAAAAAGCAGACTTTTCTGATCTAACAGATGACCCGCCGACATGTCATAAAAGTACCCCTGCTAATACCAGTACACCAGCCCTTTATGAGACAGCTCTAGTATGTATTCAAGATGGATGGTGGGTGTTTATTGGAGTAGACTGTAACACCAGTCGAACAGGGCAGTACTCCCTAGGTGGCTGGCAAGCTGGTGATAGGGAGAGCTGGAGTTCCTGTTTCACCAGCCCTCAGGACTTGATCTTGACCCTCTCCCTTTGCTGAACATTTTCAGTGCTTTCATTTACACAGAGAGTAGGCCAGCATAGTCTCTTAATACCTCTACCTTCAACTGTCTACACCACACTACATGCACATAAGATATCACACCTTCTATTCACACTCTCTTTAGCAATGGCCGCTACTTTCTAACGAGGTGGTACCTCGGATTGTCACCACCGGCAGGGTAGGGCTGGCGGAACAGGGTCCTCCCGGTCCCCATCAAGCGACTGTGCCGGCAGCGACTAGTGTAATTTCCGGTCATGCTCGTCAGCAGAGCAGTGAAAGTGCTGCCTTATTCTTCACCAACATCCGTGTTCTTAGTACCAATTTATATTCTGTTCATTTTTTGCTACAGTCCATATTCCCACTGACCCTGTTCCTCACAGAACCACAAATCTCACCCTCTACTGAAATATCCCCATTTCGTTTTCCCGGTTACCATCTCCTCACAAACTTCCGTAACAAGGGCGGCACCTGATGTTATATCAAATCTCAATATGCAGTTGACACAATTTTAAACTTCACTTCATCCAGTTTTGATTTCTCATTGTATAAACTAAATTGTCAAAATATTACCAAATATATGTGTATAGTCTATGCCTCCCCCAATGCTTCTTCATAACCTAGTGTATTTGATTCCATATCCACACAGTTGAGTAGCTTTAACCTTACCCTCAGCACCGAAATTACCATTTGGGGTGATTTTAATGTACATAATGTCGAATGGTTATTGCATTCTGCCAGTACTGACGATGCTGGTCTAGAGTGCGAGCTGTTTGCAAAATCGTTTAATCTCACGCAGCTGGTAAAGCAACTAACCAGAATACCAGATAATCCTGACCATAATGCCATCTCTTGGCTCTATTCCTGACAAATAATCCAGATCAATACAGGATAGAGGTATTGTCTCCACTTGGATCCTCTGACCACAATCTCATCACAACCTCATTAGTTAGCCCCCCAGCCTCCCCGTTCTGAACCTGTCAGGGTGACCTGATGGCCCTTTGATAGGGCAAATTGGGATGGATTTAGAAATTATCTTGCTGACATTCAATGGCAGTCTTTCTTCTCTAGTGATGCAAATTCTACCCAGTCCCACATTTGCGACTTAACACTAGCTGGTATGGATTTATTCATACCAAGTCAACAGTTCACTAAAAGATCGAACTCTCCAAAATGGTTTGATAGCAACTGTGCCAGAGTAACAGCCCAAAAGTCATTAGCATATAACTCTTACTTAAAATAAAAAAAAAAAACTCTGAATCACTCGCTCAATTTAAATTTGCTAGAAACCATGCAAAAGCTGTAATAAGTCTCGCTAAATCAAATTTTCTTCAAAATCAAGCATCAAAACTACTTAAAAACCCGAATGACAATAGAATATTCTGGTCAACTCTCAATTCTTTCAATAATAACTTTAACAAGTCATCATCCATTCCCCCACTAAAATCATCAGATGGCAACACTATAAATGACCCACGTGGGAAAGCAGATATCTTTGCCAGTACATATGCCAGAAATTCTACCATAGAGGAAGCCAGCCAGAACGTCCCAGTACTAGAACTTGACTCTTCCGAAATTGTTCCACTTAAAATACAGACAAGATACGTAAAATCCATCCTAGACGATTTACCTACAAACAAAGTGACAGGCCCAGATGGAATTCCGCCAATTGTTTTGAAAAAGTGTTCCCCAGAACTTGCCTCTGTTCTGGCTAAATTATTCAGACTGTGCATACATATTTCTTCATTCCCTAATTCATGGAAAGAAGCCAATATCCATCGAATTCCAAAGAAAGGAAGTTCCTCTGACCCCTCTGATTACAAACCAATAGCTGTCACATCTCTTGATAAGGTATTTGAATCTTTAATTAATAAACACACAGTTAAACATCTTGAATCCAACAACTTAATTAGTGATAGACAATATGGCGTTTGCCATGAAAGATCCACCATTAACATACTTAAAATGCCGGGAATAGTGACTGAAGGCAGCACGACACCCCCGGGACGAGCCTACAGAGGGGAGGACAGAGCGCGACCTGACGCCAGGCGACAGGGACATAAGTCCGCCCAGGCCGCGTGCCTCTATGACCCGGAACTCGCCCTCCACCACCATAGTAGGAAAAGGAGATTACCTTGCGGGCGAGTTGACCCTCAACAGGATCAGGGTGGAGCTACTTCCTTAGCTCCAAGCAGCACCCCAGAGACAGCCAGCAGCTGCGGCCTTTGTAAGATGGCCAGTAGCTGCTCAGCCCTTCGGAAGGCCTTCAGGAGACGGCCAGTAGCCGCTCGCCATTAGGAGCCACGGCCTGTAGCTGGGTTCAGGCAATGGCCGGTAGCCACACCCTTAAAAGGCCACGGCCTGTAGCCAGGGCCCCACGGCAGGAGACGACTGGTAGCTGCTCCCCCGTCATGTGCTGCTATACCCCCCTACAAGAACCAGTGACAGCCAGTAACTGCGCCGGGGAGAGAAGGGTACGCCCCCTCTCCTCCTGTAGTTGCCTCAGAGGACAGGACACAGGCAACAGCTGGTAGCCACGCCCGTCGGCAGGAGACGACTTGCAGCCGCTCCTCGTCGGCACGCTCTCCGTCTCTTCTTCCTTCACCCTCTCTAGTCTCTCCATCCCTCTCTCCCTTCCCTTCCATCTCGCCTTCCCTATCTAACCCACCTGTGCTCTCGTAGACGGTGAGGTGGCGGTGTCAGCCAGCCAGGTGAAGGTGCACGACGCCAAGGCCAGCCGTGCACACATCCAGGAGAACCTCGAGGAGATTGACGCCTCGGCTGTCATTATCAGGTGAGTGTCGTGTACGTCCATTGAGGTGATTAGGGTCATTCAGGTGATTTGGCGTGATTTAGGTGATTTGGGGCAATTTTGGTGATATTTGAGTTTAGGTGATTTGGAGTGATTTATGTGATTTGGGGTGATATGGGTGATTTGGGTGATTTGGTTTAAGTGGTTTTGTATTGAAGGTAATTTGTGGTATTGGTGATTATAGGTGATTTAGGGTGATGTAGGGCTTAGAAAGGTAATTTGAGGTGATTTAGGTGATTTTAGGTAATTTGGGTGATTCTCGGTGATTCATGGGTTATTAAGGCGAGTTTCTTGCAGTTGGAGTGGTATTTAGGTTTTAGTGATATGGATGTTATACAGGTAATCAGTGTGAATTTGATGCTATTATTTTGTGGAAGGTGCTTGTGATTTAGATGCTTAGGTGATTGTGTATAATTTAGGTGTTATTTACGTGACTGAGGGTGATTTACTTGTGGTGATTGGAGTTAGAAAGGTGATACAGTTTAGGCTATTATAAGTTTGATATAATATAGATGATTGTAGTATAATGTAAATGACTTGTAATCAGGATGAGTGAGGTATTATTGAGGGAATTTTGGGAGACTGTACTAAACCTCTCCACTTCAGCAAGTCTCTTATGAGTTTAAAAGAAAAAGTAAAAATAGTAAGAGTAAAGTATAAACAATATGTCATGTGATTGAACGGGAATAAGTCCGTACAGTTTTATGTATCTGCAACGTAAACTTCTGCAACTTTTACATAAATATCTGATGTGAGGGACAGATGAGGGGTGAGTGATGTGATGTAGGGATTATATAGATGACTGTATAGCGTGTGCGAGTACGTGTTGGTAGGCGAATGATGTAGCTCAGAGTTATTAGCTGAAGAGTTGGGAGGAGTCCTTAGTAAGCTAAATATATTCAGGATAAAATGAAGCTCATGGGAATAGAGGTTAAGCCCTTCAAATCGCTGACGTGTTTACTTGGTTTACTCTTGTCAAGGCTTCTAAATCGTCAGGTAAGGGCAAGAGTAAAAAGTAGTGATGGAGTTATAAGCATCCCCCATTTCACAGTTTAATTTCTCTCGTTAATCTGAATATAAGATCATGTGAAAGGAACAAAAATAAAATTAGAATATACGTAATCAAACTGTAAGAGTAAAACGGAAAGAAAGGGGGAGCCATGAAAGGGAATGTCATTGAAGATAAGAGGAGATAATTTAGCAAGAAATGTGAGACTTTAAGGTGAGGATGGGATGACGGGAAAACTCACAGCTTGGAATGTGAATGTGAAGGAGTGGAGTAAATAGTGACAAGAAACAACAGTCTTTATTTTTTAAGCCGAACTTGTTATTATAATCAGTCCCATCAGGAGACAGTCCAAGAAAAGCTGAAAAAAAGAAAAAAAAAGAGAAAAGAAAGAAGAATAGCAACCACAGTAGGGTAAAAGAAAAAGTTGTAATATGTTTAATGCATCAGTAGTAAGCTTAGCAGATGTGAAATTGCAATTTAATAAAGAACATCGTCATAAATTCTACAAAGGATTGTGATAATGGGTTTAGATATACATGGAAAACTGTTTGAAGATGAAGATTTTTGCTAAACAAAATTATAAGAATGTGTGACCCTTGCAGTGAGTAATAATGGTTGTTAAATAGATCGAAAGAATGAATTAAAGTTTGGTATGTTTAGTACCAGTTCTAAGCACCCAAAGCCATTCTATCCGAGGACAGTTTTTATTTTTATCTTAATTTATGTATTCCCAGACAGTTTTGTTCAGCCTGGGATATATTGCTTTAATTATCTTCACCACTAAGACGCTTTCCTAAATTAAAATGAAATAGTTCGTATTATCAAGAGAAAATTAAGGACGTCCTTGGATCGGAGGGGTTGCTTATTTGTGACCGTAGACGATTACACGACCTTTTCTCATGCTTTTCCCCTACTAAATAGATGGTGAATAGATCGAGTCCTTCAGGTGAATAGGCGAATTTCCCATCAACTGAACGTTCCCCCCCTCCCTCGTAGAAAGAAGAAGAGAGAAGCCCTGAGAGCGGAGATCATCACGGCAGTCAAGGCCGGAGTGAGTACCCGATGTTGGTAGTTGGGGTAGTGGGTAATTGTGGTAGCTCTAATTGTTGTTGGTGGGGGCTAATGGTGAGAGTGAAAGTAGATGAGGACTTGGGTAGGGTGAAATGAAAGGGCTGAGGAGAATGGTTGGTAGTTGTCGAAAGGTTGGTACGTGTAAAGGCAGCAGTTAGGTAAGTGCCTGGTCTGTGCTTACTTTTACTGAGCGTGATGGTGTGCAGCGTGCTAGGGTGTCTTAGTTGCTTCATTTCTAGGTGTAATTACGGTGGGTAGGGCTAAGGTTTAATGCTGGTAGGCGTGATGGTGACAGGGAAAGTAGATGTCTCGATTAGTGTTTATTTTGTTGGAAATAATTGTGAGGATTGTGGCAGAAAATCCTTGTTGTTAATGCTTCATAATTTGTGGGATTTTATTTACAACAAGACTCCAGTGACACGCAAGCGATATTAAGCCTTTATTTCTTGATTTATGTCTGAAGGGAACTTAAGAGCAATGTGCAAACTCCTCACCCAGCGTTGAAAGTAGAAACAGAACCGAGTTAAAATTAAAGCAGATACTCCATTGTTTGTGTACTATATTATTTTTATGTTTTTTTAATGTCTCACAAACTGTAAAGGAAAACAAATGTGCGTGTGTAATATGGTGTACGTGGAGGAATATTGGGAGGTATTTGAAGAAATGAGGAAAGTAGGAAGAAAAAAAATACTAAAGTCAAGAAGGAATCAGTTTTACTGAGATGCGGATGAATCAAGTTACTAGAAGATTCAGAATAAAGTATTAAGAGAGTGTAGAAAGAGAGTGAGAAAAGTTCGTGATAAGGAGGAAAGGGACAGAAAGAAGGAAGGAGGGATGGTTTCAGAAAGAGAGAAAGGTAAGAAGAGTCAAGTAGGGAGAGAATAAAACATTGCAGAATGGAAAAACAGAAGGTATAGGGAGGAAAAAAAGGACAAGATAGACGCAAACGAAGGAAAACAGATTAGTGGAAAAAAAAAATGAGAGAAGGCAGAGGTGTCGACTAGGATAGAATAAGGGAGAAAAGGCAGAACTTGGGGAAGAGAGGAAAAGCAGATGATTGAAGGGGTGAAGGAAGAGAGAAAGGAGTGCAGGATGAAAGAAAAATGAGGTAGGAAAGGATGGAAGGAAAAGACGGGAGCTAGGAAAGTAAAGCAGTGAAGAAAGGAGGGAAAGAGGAGGGGCTGTAAGGGAGGGAGAAGGGTGGGATACGAAACGAATGAAAGGAAGAATTGAAGGAAAAGAAGGCGTGAAGAAGGAAGGAGGAAAGAGGGATCATGAAGGAAAAGAGGTAATGGTGGAGACAGGTGAAGAAAAAAAGGCAGGAAAGAAAAAGCTACATGAAGGCATAAGGAAGGATTGGAGAGAGCCAGTGGAGAAAGCAGAAAGGAAGAAGGATAGAAAGAAAAGAGAGGAAGTAAGGTAGTAGACGAAAAGAGTGAAGAGAGAAGGAAGAGGGAAGGTGCTGGAAGGAGCTAATGATGTATGTAAGGCGTAAAAAAAAAAAGGGGGGGGTGAATGGGAGGGGAAGAAGGAAAACGTAAAACTGCAAAAAATGAGTGAAGGCTGAAATAAGAAAGGAAGGAAGGAAAGGAGGTCATCCGGTGAGGAGAGAGGAAGGACAGTGCCATTGTTAACGACCTGGAGGAAGGGAGGAGATTGGCGGAGGAATGCACAGTGAAATTTGACAGAGAGAGAGAGGGGGGGGAGCAGGGGGGGGATTGGAGAGTGAGGAGGAGAAAGACTAGGACAAAAACGAAGGCAGAAGTGAAAAATTGACAGAGCAGGGAATAAGAGAGAACAGAGGTAATAGGAAGCAATATATTGTTCGGATGGAAGATGAAAGTGAAAATGATTTGGACCTTTTTTCCCGTTAAAGGCGAGTTGGTGAGGTGGCAGCGTCAAAAGAGCTGATCACATGCGCCCTTCAGTGTTTTTCTTTACATACAATACATGTGTTTATGAACTGGAAATGCAGAAAGTGTATAGTATAAAAATAATTTGTTGCAACGTTATTTACATCATTATAGTCATAAAGTGTATTTATTCTGGTTCTCAGACCATGCGTATTTTCTTCATTTTCCTTTATTTCGTTTATTTATTTATTTTTTTTGTTAATGATGTCATCTACATTAAAGTTGTATGTGTTGTTATTTTCACTGAAGGTTCTCAATGACTGACTCATACATACACTATTGTGATGTAGGGAATACTTGTTGAGCCTGATGCAAACCCCACACTTTCCAGCTTCATCATCCACCTGTTTGGCCATTCATGTTGTCAGGTGTAGTGATAACCCTGTCTTACCCTTGCATTTACGCGGCCATCAGTCTCCCATACCCATCCTTTGCGTGTGGTAGATGTGGTAGGTTGTCAGTGCCAGTCTGATAATGCCCGTGTAATGCTCCCTCGCCATAATCTCAGTCATTTCCTGTGTCTGGATGTCATCAACCTGTAATCCAATAAATCATACGCATCATGTCCAGGGTCACCGTCATGGATGTCAAATAGACCTTGCCTGCTTCCTCACCAGCTTCAGATCCATGACAGCTTTTCTGTTTTGTTTTTTTCTGCCGGAAGATTTTTTTTTTTTTTTTTCCGACTTACGAAGAGTGTCAGAAACATTATCCATTAACCCCTTAAGTATGATATTCCATATTTATTTTTGCCGTTAGATTTTTTTTTAAATAGGAGCGGTCCATCTTGCCGAAGGGACTAAGTAGTAAAGAAAATGGTACCAAGAAGAAAAGCAACTGAAGAACAAGAAGACAAAATAAAGACAACGGAGAAAGATGAAATATAGTGAGATGAAATGAAGTCTGAAGGTGAAAGAAAGAGAGTAGGAACAGGGAAAAGAGTGAAGAAAAAAGCGAAGGAAAGGAGACTGAATATGTGAAAAGGAAGGGTAATGTCTGAAGGTGACAGAAGACAGAATGAAAGAAGAGTAAAACTGATAGTGATAAGTGAAGAAAAATGTGATGGAGGGAAGGACAAAGACAGAATGAGATGATAGGTAAATAGCCGAAGCAGAAATGAAGGGAGGGGATAGATAGGTAGACTGAAGATAAAAAGGTAATGATAAACGAAGTAGAGGAAGAAATACAGGAGTGCTTGTGAGAAAGGGAAGGGATAATGGAATAGGAGAGAGAGAGAGAGAGAGAGAGAGAGAGAGAGAGAGAGAGAGAGAAAACGATCAAGTATAAAAGTGATGAGTGTTGAGTTTTTTTTTTTTTATGCGAGGAAGAAGGAACCAAAGGCCATGAGCCCGCAGTAACAGTTCCCTCCAAGAGAAAAACAAAATACAATATAGAGCCAAATTCAAGATCCGATCATTTTGAGATGCCTGGACACACTGCGTTTGAAAGACTGGAGATCATAGGCAGCAGGAAATACAGACAGAGGGAGACAGTTCCAGAGCTGACCTGTTGGATAAATGAAAGACTGGGAGTAACGGTTAACGCTTGCATTAGAGAGTTGGACAGAAAAAGGATGAGAGTTTGCTGCCAGACGGGTGCTACGCGCCCGTCGTAGAGGTGGAGGAATGCAAGCAGACAGTTCAGAGGAGCAGTGACCATTAAAGTAGCGATAGAAAAGAGATAAAGATGCAACAGTGCGGCGAAGAGACAGAGGTTGAAGGGAGTCAGTAAGAGGAGGAGAGTTAATGAGACGAAAAGCCTTTGACTCCACCCTATTGAGAAGAGCTGTATGTGGGGAGCCACCCCACACATGAGAGTTGTACTCCACACAGGGGCGGATAAAACCCCTGTATAGAGTCAACAATTGCGCAGGGGTAAAGAAAGAGCGGAGTCGGCTTAGCACACCCAATCTCTTGGAAGCAGATTTTACAAGAGATGTAATATGATCTTTCCAAGATAAGTCCCGAGTAAATGAAACCCCAAGCATGTTCAAGGATGATGCAGGATTAAGCTGAATATTATTAAACATTAGTGGGTATACCTGTGGAAGATTTTGTCGGGTTGATAGGTGTAAGAACTGAGTCTTAGATGCATTAAAGACAACCATATTATTTTTACCCCAGTCAGAGATACGAGCCAAGTCAGACATTAGGTGTGCCATAGCCTCATCCCTTGTTTGTTGAAGTAACTGTTGAGATGGGCGTTGCGGGAACCGAATGGAAAGGTGAAGGGTGGAGTCATCAGCGTATGAGTGGATATGGTTAGATGTACAGCTTAGAAGATCATTGATGAATAAAAGGAAGAGAGTTGGTGATAGGACAGAGCCCTGAGGAACACCACTGTTGATAGATCTAGGAGAAGAACGATGGCCGTCTACAACAGCGGCTATAGAACGACCAGAAAGGAAGCTAGCGATGAAGGCACAGATAGAAGGATAGAAACCGTAGGAGGGCAGTTTGGAAATTAAAGATTTATGCCAGACTCGATCGAAAGCCTTTGAGATGTCAAGTGCAATGGCAAAGCTTTCGCCAAAGTCCCGAAAGGAGGATGACCAGGAGTCTGAAAGGTAGGTGAGAAGATCGCCAGTGGAGCGTCCCTGACGGAACCCATACTGACGATCGGAAAGAAGGTTGTGATAGGAAAGATGCCTTAAAATTTTTCTATTAAGAATTGACTCGAAAACTTTTGAAATACAGGACGTTAAAGCAATTGGACGATAGTTGGAGGGTTGGGAGTGGTCACCCTTCTTTGGGACTGGCTGAATGAGAGCAAACTTCCAGCAAGAAGGAAAGGTACAAGTTGACAGACAAAGACGAAAGAGTTTGCCTAGGCAGGGTGTAAGCACAGAAGCACAGTTCTTGAGAACAACAGGAGGGACCCCATCAGGCCCATATGCCTTGTTAGTACTGAGGCCAGTGATGGCAGAAAATACATCAACTGAAGAAATTTTAATGTCAGCCATGAGGAAGTCAGAGGGGGAAGTGATGGAGGAACAGCACCGGAATCGTCTAAGGTAGAATTGGAGGAGAAAGTCTGTGCGAAGAGATCTGCTTTATCAGTAGAAGAAATAGCTACAGAACCATCAGAGTAGAAAAGAGGAG
>NW_027644825.1:0-25000 GCF_032717465.1 Coenobita brevimanus | reverse complement strand
TCCTCATCCTTCTTCGCAGTAATCCTAATCCTTCCCGTCACGCTCTCCTCCTGTTCTGCTAATCCTGTTTATGCCCTCTTCCTCTTCCTTACCCATCTTCCTTTTTTCTCTTTTTACCTCTTCCTCTTCCTTACCTCTCTTCCATCATTTTTCCTCTCATCTTTTTCATTCTGCGTTTACCTTTATTTTTCTTTCTTCTTCGCTTCTTTTTCCTTCCTCTGTTATCTTCGTCTTTCTTATCTATTCTTCTTCTTCTTCTTCTTCTTCTTCCTTTTCTTCTCTGTTCTATTCCTCCTTTTTATCAACTCCTCCTCCTCCTCTTCTTCTTCTTCTCTATCTTCTTCTTCTTTCTTTTCTTCTTTCAATTTCGTCTTTCCTTACGCCTCGACCTACTTACAGTCTTATTGTCTTTACCCCATGTCTTATCTCTCCTCCTCCGCTTCTTTAAGGCTTCCCATTTATCTCTTCTTCTTCCTTCACCTCTTCATCCTTTTTATTTTATTTTCCACTTCATTCTTGTGTCTTCTTCTCTTTACCTCTTCTTTATTCCTTCTCCTTCTCATCATCATTATCATTCATCATCATCATCATCGTCATCATCATCATCATCAGTATAATGCTTATCATCACCATCACCGTCATTATACTGCTTATCATCATCATCATTTTCATCAGTATCAGCATTTTTTCTCTCCTTCCCCTCCTCCCCTCTTCCCTTCCTCCTCTCCCCCTCCTCCTCTTCCCACATATCACTTCATCTTATTGCCTCCCCACTTCCTCCTCCAACCTCCCTCTTCTACTCCCCCCTCACCCATTCACAAACATTCCCTTTTGTTCTCTCTCTCTCTCTCTCTCTCTCTCTCTCTCTCTCTCTCTCTCTCTCTCTCTCTCTCTCTCTCTCTCTCTCTCTCTCTCTCTCTCTCTCTCTTATTCTTCTTTCCCTTTTCATTGTCTGCTGTTACTTCAGCGTGATGCAGGTATATGCTTCTGTACGTGAGAATGGGTGTGTGTATGTGTCGCATACATGTTTTTAAATGGACATTGCGTGCATGTCAGTCTGTTTTTACCGAGATGTGTGTGTGTGTGTGTGTGTGTGTGTGTGTGTGTGTGTGTGTGTGTGTATCTCCTGACCGTGTCTGAGTGAGCATATAAGAGTATCTTTCAGAACATGAATGAGTGTGTGTGTGTGTGTGTGTGTGTGTGTGTGTGTGTGTGTGTGTGTGTGTGTGTGTGTGTGTGTGTGTGTGTGTGTTTATTTATTCATATTAGTTTGAATGTACCGGTATGTTTGCATATTCTTATGCATATGTGTATACAATATGTAAGTCTATGTACATGACGGCCTATGTGCCCCGTCCCGTTAGAATTCATCCAGTTTCCATAGCGTCCTGTATTAGTATTCCTTTGTATCCGTGCCAGCGATCTGCATGCCTTTGTAATGGCAATATGTAGATTAACGCCGATTCAGTGACAACACCTGGTGCCCACTCCCACCTCTATAGCAGATTACACCGCACAAATGCACAGCTAATTTGAACGGAATCTGTTGTTTCCTTTTGTCAGGCTATTATGCATGTGGTGCCCCAGCCTGACTGTTGTTTTTGGTATCATCTGTTAACTTATATTTTTATCAGTCTCGTTTCGTGCTGTTGTCTTATCGTCCGGTATGATTTTTGGCTTTCTAGATGATTTTCTTTCTTTTTGTCTGTCAAACTGCCTTTTCCTCCCTTCTTTATGCTAATATCTGTCAATAATCAGATCTGTCTGTCTACTAGCCTGCCTATCTGTCTGCCTGCGTGTCCTCTCTCTCTCTCTTTTCTCCAAAAGAAGAAAAGTGAACCGCAAGATCGAGATAAAAAACTGAGGCGCTATTGGTACCGTATTAACCCAAGGATGAAGGTATTACATTTTTCCGATGAACAATTAACTCCAGCATACTGGAGTCCTCTTTTCATATCTATCTTCATTCAGCTAACTATCTGTCTATGTATCTGTCTGTCTGTCTGTCTATGTTCCTGTATGTCCGTCTCTCTGTCTGTTAGCAGCATTATGGAAAAAACTATTGGATGTAAAATAATCGGATCTGGAATAATTGAGGACCGTCAGAAAAGCTATTAATTTTTTTGGGGGAAAGATCAAAAGTCAGAGTCATGGACATAAAAATTATGAAAGAGTGTATGAGAGAGAAAAATGTAGACTTGGCGGAGGTATGCACTCTCTTCCTTCTATTGCATCCCAGTTAAAACTTGGAATATTCTAGAGCGAGTCACAGAAAGTTGAAAGTTCAGAGTTAATGCAGCCATAATGAACACTTTCATGGCCGGGGCAACTCAGGTATTTTATCCAACTAGGTGTGAAGTCATAGAAGTCTGAGAAACGTGACCCCTTCATATCAACCCGACTGTACAGGCTCTTTATTCTTTCTTTTACTTTTCCCTTTACAGCGTAACTGGATAAATTCTAGGTAGGTGGTTATCAGGTACTGTACAGGTGTTTATTTGTTACCACAGGCCACTGTTTATTATTATGTACAGGTGATTAATTGTTATCAGTTACAGGCGATTGTTTATTATCATGTACATGTGGTTATTTATTATCAGGTACAGGTGATTATTTATTATTAGGTACAGGTGATTATTTAGAATTAGGTACAGGTGATTATTTAGAATTAGGTACAGGTGATTATTTAGAAGTACGTACGTACGTACTGGTGATTATTATTGGAAACAGGTGAGCATCTATTATTAGGTACAGGTGAATTTTTATAATTAGGTACAGGTGATTATTATTATTAGGTGCAGGTGCTTTTTTTAACCACCCAGAGCCTTTTCCGCAACACACAAGGTGTGGGGACGCCTGGGTGTAGCGATAATAATAAACCCTTTGGCTACGGTGTGTTTTTGTAAGCTAAATAAAATCGCCCTTCGTAAGCTGGAATATAATACTAAATGCTTTATTCCCAACCAGATCATTAATCATTTATAACATTCATGGCCCTCTAGGTTTTTCTTGAGCTCAGAAAAATCGTTTGACTTAATCTGGCATTTAAAATGCAAAGTATGTATTTCATAGCTAAAGGGTTAAGCATAGAAAGCGTCATCATACTGAAGGGATTCTGTACATACGAAGCAAAATTTCACTGCCTGTATTCTGTTGGGTTAAGGAGGTGCTCCCTAGCACCTTTCCTTACCAACTTAGTTCTGTAGATAGTATGTTAATTTTCTCTTACACATTATTTAAGTAGTGTTTATTGGTATTATTACGAGCGAGCGAGCGATGTTTAAGTTTGGCAATGGGCAGACTGGCCAGACCCGGTCTGACCTGACCGTCAAGCTAAGCTGAAGCTACTTTACTCCTACGTTGAGGTGAAATTATCTCTGCATGTGAC
Organism: Coenobita brevimanus; assembly: GCF_032717465.1. Classification (NCBI taxonomy): domain Eukaryota; kingdom Metazoa; phylum Arthropoda; class Malacostraca; order Decapoda; family Coenobitidae; genus Coenobita; species Coenobita brevimanus. The sequence goes on along the minus strand of NW_027644825.1, from coordinate 21,612 downwards.
ACATTCATTCAGTAAATTTTGTTACCAACTAAAAATTCTCCCATAAAAGAATCTCGAGTTCTCCAAGGGAGTGTTCGGCTCTAATCAGTGAACGCCTCATTTACGAAATCAAATTTAAAAAGATTTTCCGTCGCAACACTGTTTTCTGGCATCAGCTCCAGCAATTAAATATCGGGAGATTCCGCCTATAATATTATATCAGAGGGAAATTGTGATAACATGGCACTCGCTCGCTCCTCACGAGCTCACAAAGCGTACTGTACGTTACTGGTCTGTTCATCTATCGTTCGTTCCTTTTCTGCCCCTTCTGGAGCGTAGGGGCCAGGGGTTAGGTTCCTCAGTCCCGATGTTTAAGGCATGGGTGACCGGTCTAATTATCCCCTGAGTGGCATTATGTAAGCAAGGAACCTAAACCATTCCTCGGATGTAAACCTCTGCAGACCCCAACCTCTTGGGACCCCCTAACCCACTCGACCACCAGGTGTCTTTTGGTTATAAGGTTACCACCCAGCGCAGTAAATGGTTTCCTGGGTTACAGTAGAATCATTCGACATGTCAGTCAGTGCAGAGTAACGTGAAGGCGGCAATGCATTGGAAGGATGGCAATATTAAGACGTACCGGTAATATTTATAATGTACCTTTAGAGAGCAAGTCCTTGGCCTGTATTCTCGTCGGTTATAGAAGCTCCCTAACACCTCTTCCTATGTAATTTATTTTTATTATTGCTCCTTACTAACCTCATCTGTGTCACCTAAACCATTCAAACACCACCATACTACAGCAGCTTGATACAAACTAGCCATAAACAAAAATAAATCGCTAAGGGGAAGGTGTTAGGGAGCTTCCTTAACTGACGAGAATACAGGCCCTAGAGAGTCCCCAGAAGTGGCAAGATGATGACTCCAACTTTTCTACTCGGCATAAATATTTCTCTGTAATTTAGGTAGCAAGATTTCATGAGGAGCGTCAACGCTAGGATCTGTTTTCTGTGTCATTCTTGCTGTTACCCAGACGATTTTATTCAACGTTGGAGGGACTTTAAGAACTGAGGGGGTTAGATACAGCCTTCTTTAATTCTCTCAGTGCTTGAGATTCTTCCTAAGTTTAAGAAAATCGCTTGGGGGTATGAAGAAAAAAATCGTAGAATAGGATTTATATTTCGACAGATAAGATAGGATAAAGGAACTATTGACCTCCGAAACGTGGAGAGAAATTCCCATAGAGTTTCTCATTGGATTTGTTCTGAAGCGCCTTCCATGAAATGCTTGTAGTGACGTCCGTACCAGCGAAAGAACTGGAAAGTTGTAAAAGCCGGATGTGTGTGTGTGTGTGTGTGTGTGTGTATGAGAGAGAGAGAGAGAGAGAGAGGAAAACATACACACATACATACATGCATACATACATACATACATACGTGCATACATACATACATACATAGAAAGAAAGCGCTGGAGATGTATTTGAGGAGCTGTGTGTGTGTGTGTGTGTGTGTGTGTGTGTGTGTGTGTGTGTGTGTGTGGCTTTCAGTGTGTTTGCGAGGTTTTGCGTGCAGGAGTGAGTGCGTGTGAGAATGTGCTTCCGGTACTTGGCACGAGAGGAGAGGAAGGGTGAGAAGAGGGGAGGAGAGAAGAGATGAGAAACGAAGAGAGGTGCAGAGAAGGGAATAGAGAAGACAGTGCAAAACAAGAAAGGGAATAGAAAGAGAAAAGAAGAAGAAGAAGAAGAAGAAGAAGAGGAAGGAGGAGGAGGAGGAGGAGGAGGAGGAGGAGGAGGAGGAGAATGAAAATGAAGAAGAAGAGGGTAGAGAAGGGGACTGGAAAAGAAAGGAGAGAAGAGGAGGCACAGAAGAGAAACACAGAAACAGTGGCAAATGGAAGTACAGAAAAAAGAAATAAGACAAAAAGGAAAAGAATATCAGTAAAAAATATATCCCAAACAAGCAGAACACTGAAAAATAATAAAACCGAATCCAGGAAATACATATATAAAGATAATATGCAAAATCATGAAAAAGACTAACCCGCTTAGTGTATGACCGAACAAATTATATATAATGGAATATGTCATTGGATCGATTAAAGGCTTTTTCTGTAATACTGCAATTTGTCTATCTCGGTAATATACAGCACTTCATAGTTTTTGCTGTGTTCACCTATTGCCACGGCTACACCCATTTGCAGTAGGTGGGGGTGTTGGAGCCAGAAAGGAAGCTTCATAACAGGTGGTGCTCTCTCATCTTCTTGACCTGCAAAAAGCGGGTGAGGAGATACAGAATATTGTGATCATGGCCATTACTTTCAAATCGCCATCCTATTCACCATCACCACCATCCTGATTGTTACCATTATCTTTTCACCAGCATTACTATCATCATCATCATCATCATTATCACTACCTTTTCATCATCATCATCATCATCATCATCATCATCATAACCGTGTCTGCCAGCATTATCAGTGTAGTGGGCAGGATCCAGAAACAGAAAACCAGCTAAATGTGAAACTACTATACACGCGCCCAGTTTCCGTCGTTCAAGCCTAAAAATTACTCTGAAAGCATCAAAGAGGAAGTTATAAACGAACTGAATAAACAGTTTAAATGGCATGAATTACAAGGGAAGTGAAAAAAGAAAAAAACAGCAAATAAAGCAAAATCAAACCAACAAACACATAACCACCATCACCCCTTTCCCACACTAATGATCTAGAATGAAGGCTGGACAAACCCCTTCTCCCTTCCCCTGCCCTGCCCCCCTCCCCCTCCCCCATCAGTCAGTCAGTCGGTCAGTCCGTCAGTGAGGCGTGAACAGATACCGCCTGGCTTCGCTCATTTATCATTTCCTTCATTTTTTATCATTTGGGACGTTCTTTATCGCTTTCCATTTCGTTGGTCAGCGGTTTTTTTTTTTTTCTTTTCATAAGTTGGATAAAGTATGCGTTATATAAAAAAAAAAATCATACATTCACAAACTAGTGAAGTGATAAGTTTATAAATTTCTAGGTGAATTTTGTGCTAAGTTACTACTGAGAAATGTTAATCTCGTGTATCATACATCTATATCATAAAGGTCCGATTTCTGTATGTTTGTTTGTTGTTACTGTAATACAGCAAAAACGGCGATACGTAGCGCAAATTTTGTTAGAGCAAGGTACCGTTAAAATGCTCTAACTTGAAGAATAGAACAGTTTCTAGTTCAAGTGGGCCACCGGTTTTCCGAATTACGACTCATTTCTAGTCTTTTGCATCAAATTTAGCATTTGCTTTTAGTGGAGGGGATGGATAAGTTTTTGGTCCGGCATTAAAATTACCAGCATAAGAGAAGAGAGAAGAGTGACGAGTTTGTTGTAATATCACTCTCTCTCCTCTCCTTCCTCCCTCCTTATACTCCTTTAACTGTATACCATAATGCTATAGTATAATAGCAAACACTACTATCCTGTCTCTCTCTCTCTCTCTCTCTCTCTCTCTCTCTCTCTCTCTCTCTTCTCAACGGGTGTCCCAGCAGGATACAAATAAGGGAAAATTCTTCGCTCCATCTTGCTCACGGCATGAGCAATTCAAATTTCTATTACCTTTCGACTGAAAATAGGAAATGACTTGACTTTGAGAGGAAGCCGCCGAAGACGGCCTTTAAGCGAGTATATCAAGAAATAAAAGTCATCTTATCAGTAAACATCTATCTATCTATAGCCCGACGCTCCTAATCCCGCAAAGGGTGGATACTGACAAAACGCCTCCAAGTCGCTCTGTCACCCACCATTTGACTACCCTCCCCCGAACACACTCCCCCCTCTCTCATATACCTCTCAACTCCGTCTCTCCACCTCATCCTCGGTCTTCCTCTCTCCTCTCCCTCCTCCACCTTACCTACATAAACCGTCTTAGTCAGTCTTTCATTCTCCATTCTCTCCACATGTCCAAACCACCTCAGTGTATTTCTCCTAATCTTCTCAACCACATTCACATCCACATCCACCCCACAACGTTCCTTCTCTTCTTCATTCGTCAACCTGTCCCTCCATGTCACTCCACATGCTCCTCTCAAGTAACTCATTTCCATTGCTCTCACTCTTGACTTGTTCCCCTCTTGCAAGGTCCATACCTCGCTTCCATATGTCAGGCTAGGGATCACAATACTATCATGCAGTGACTTCTTAACTTCCATACTCACCTCCCTATTTCTCATCACTGCTTTCAGTGAACCAACAACCTTCCTTCCCTGCTGTGCCCTTTCAAGCACTTCATCCCCCAAAGTTCCATCCTTACTCATCACACTACCCAAGTACTTGAATGCACTCACATTCTCCATATCCTCACCATCCAATCTCACTGTACATTCTGTGACTTCATTCCTCTCAAACACCATAACTTTACTCTTTTTTACATTAATTTTCAGATTCCTCTGCCTACACACTGTCCCAAATTCATTCACCAAACCTTGCAACTCCCATTCATCTTCACTCGACAATACTGTATCATCAGCAAACAACAATACCGGAGTCTTCCAAATCTCACCCTCATTCATTAGAGCCACCCCCACATCCACTGCCCTACCTTGCATCTCCTTTACAACCCGATCTATGTATCTATTAAACAGCCATGGAGACATCACACAACCCTGTTTCAGTCCCACATTGAGATCAAAGAACTCACTCAGCTCACCATCCACTCTCACCGTAGCCCTAGCTCCTTCGTACATGCTCTTCACAGCACACAACAGTTTTCCTTCTACTCCATATATTCTTAATACTTTCCACATACCTTGCCTATCTATTCTGTCATAAGCTTTCTCCAAGTCCATGAAGGCAGCATACACTTTCCTTCCCTTCTCTAGATACTTCTCCACTAAACATCTTAGAACAAATATCTGATCTACACACCCTTTTCCCTTCATAAATCCCACTTGTTCTTCTCCAACTAGCTCCTCTGTCATATGCCTAACCCTATCAATGAGTATTCTATCATATATTTTTCCAGCCACACTAAGAAGGCAAATATCCCTATTGTTACCACATACTTCTCTCTCCCCTTTTCCTTTGTATAAAGAAACAATCATACCTGATTTCCAGTCCCCTGGAACCCTTCTTTCTTCACAAGCCAATCTACACAACTTCCATATCCACTCCACAATAATCTCACCCTCATACCTCAGCATTTCACCACACACTCCATCAGTTCCTGGGGCCTTTCCCATCTTGATCTTCATTGCGTCCACTGCTTCCACCCTACTGATCTCTTCATCCCTCCTCTCATCTCTTCTTCTCCCAGCCATTCCCCAGCCACTTATACTCACACTGCTCTGACTCTCTACTTTCAACAAATCCTCAAAGTGCTCCTTCCATCTCCTCAATTCTCTCTCTTCTCCACCAACAATCTATTATTCCCATCTTTCACTTCCCTACTCTTTCCCCTTTCACACTGCCTTACTTTCTTTACCTCCTTCCAAAACAATTTCTTACTCTCCCTCCATTTCACACTCAGATTCCACCCAAACTCTTCATCCACTTTCTTCTTACTCTCCTTCACCAGTCTCTTCACCTCCCTTCTCCTGCTCTCGTATACTTCTCTCTTCTTTCTCTCATCTTCTCCCCTACCTCTACTCGCTAGCCATTCACTATATGCCATCTTCTTTTGTTCCACAGCTCGTTTCCACCTCATCATTCCACCCTGCTGTCCCTTGCACACTCCTGCATCTCCTCCTCACTCCACAAAACCACCTTACACACTGCACATATCTCTTCCATGAATAACTTTCATACGTCTTCCACCCCTTCCATCTGCTCTAACTCATACCTTCCCAATCTTTCTTCCACTATGCTCTTATACTCAGCCATTTTCACACTATCTTGCAATTTCTCCACTCTTCTCACAGGAGCTGTTTCTTCCTGTATTCCCCTTCATCTCTTCAACCATTTTCTTTGCAGCTTTACCTTGGCCATCACTAAGTGCTGGTCCAAGATTCCATTCCTCCACCCTCTCCACACTCTTGCGTCCAACACTTGTCTTCTCATTCGGTCATCCACACACACGTAGTCTATCATTGCCTTTCGTTCAACAAGTTCACCATCCATCCTTCTCATTACACTTCATGTATACCAGTGGATCATCTTATGCCGAAAGTAGGTGTTGGCTATTGCCAACCCCTTACCAACACAGATGTCCACTAAAGCAATACCATTCCCATCTACTTCAGCTGGCACACCCCACTGATCAACCACTCCATCCACTCTTACATTCCCAACTTTGCCATTCATGTCTCCAGTCAAAAACACTCTCTCGCTTCTCACAAATTTGTCCACACACGTTTCTACACATGCCCAAAACTCATCTTTCACTCTTGCCACTCGGTCCTCTGTCGGCACATACACACATACAATCGCCCACGCTTGTATACCTACTTTCAGCCTCACCCAAACAATCCTTGCACCCACTGTTCCATACTCTCTTATATTCTCCTTCCACTTCTTACTTATCATCAGATACTCCCTCTCTTGCCCTCTCATTCTCATTAACTCCCGCACATATTCCTAAACCGTATTCCCAATCTCTCACCCTTTCACCTTTCCATTTAGTTTCAGTCAATCCACATATATCCACTCTTGCATCCTCAAGCACCTGAACAATCTCTCTCTCTTTCACTTCATCATTCACTCCTCTCACATTTTATGTCCCCACCCTCAGAATGTCCTTTGTCCGTTCCTTAGTCGTCAACATATGATCCGTCCTGGTTCGAGGCGCTTTATTCGCTTGTTTAGTTCTTTTTACGGGGTGGGGCACTAACCCACCATTAACCCTTTTAGTCGCCTCGTACGACAAGCAGGGATACTAGGGGAGTATTCTTGAAACCTCCCTACCCCCTGGGGATCAGTAAACATACTTTCTTTTATTTCATGAGAACTCAAGCTCGGATATTTATTGCCACCACTACGAGAGGGGTCCTTGAGAGGTATGTCTTCTCGTGGTGGCACCGATATAACAGGGTGGCTTTGCTGTCCTGTTATAGAAATGTCCCTCAACTCCTTTCCTTGTCTCCCGAAAAGATGATGGTGGACTGCAGCAGGAGGGCAACTCAACCTGCAGTCCACCGGGTTCACGTTCAGATGAGCCTGGGGTTGCTACTACTATTATAGTAGGACTCGCGCACGTTTGCGGCTGTGGTGTGGTCCGCACCTGTGTACAGTGTTGCCACGTTTTCTATACCGTTATCTCTCTCTCTCTCTCTCTCTCTCTCTCTCTCTCTCTCTCTCTCCTGGCGGGAAATGTGAGCCACCCTGAGTACTTTTGATTCTTTTATAAGTTATTTATAATTGTGCTTTCATCTGTTAATTTGGTTTTGTTATATTTAGTAGTAGATGGAGTGTCAAAGTTACTGTCTGCTGAGAGGTTTGTTACGTTACTGATTCATACACCCCGACGTAGTGGGGTGTGGGTGTAGGTGTGGGTGGGAGTGTGGATGTGGGTTTGTTGGGGTGGTGGTCCAGGGGGGAGGGGAAGTGTGAAGGGGGATTTGACCTGAGACACCCAGGAGGGATTAAGAAGGGAGGGAAGGGGAAGGGGGGGCTGGATTCACCTACCACATGGCGGGAAATGTGAGCCACCCTGAGTACTTTTGATTCTTTTATAAGTTATTTATAATTGTGCTTTCATTTGTTAATTTGGTTTTGTTATATTTAGTGATGCCGACAATGCATTCAATGCATGCCCCTCTCCTGCCTCTCTCTCTCTCTCTCTCTGTAGGGAAGCTATCTGTCAGTGCTGCCACTCACAAGAATTATATGAATTATTTCTTTTACTTTGGATATTGGCATATTTCTTCTTTTTTCAGGCTCATTCTATTATATCCATAACTGTAATATTATTAACCACCCTAAAACTACGCTAAAAAACATTAAAAGTGACTGCTATTTCTTTTAGCAACACTGTACAATATGTATGCCATGTTTCTGTGTTACTGTATAAATATTTTATGCATAATTAGATTACTGTTGATTCATCCATCAAAATACACAAGTGTAAGTTTTATTCATCTGAATTTATCGAATTTGTGATGCCTTGTACATAAATAGCTTCCGTTTCACATCGCAAGTTGAGGAAACGTGGCACCATTGTAAACAGGTGCGAGCCACACCACAGGCGCTTACGGGCGCAAGGCCGACTATAGTACTGCTGCTGCTGCTGCTGCTGAGGCGACGAGAAAGGGGTGGGGGTAGCGGTGGAGGTTGCTACTGCTGCTAAGTAACTTCTATGAACTTAAAGATATCGTCGTGTAGGAACAAGGAGTAAAATTTAAGAAGGGGGTCATCGCACTGGGTAGGTCAGTGAAGAAATATCTAATTATACCACTCCTAGTTGTCTCCCAAAAGGTGAACGAAAGAAATCAGAAGCAGCATGAACAGAACAAAAGAAGGAGTCATCTTACTGAAATGGTTGACAAATTGTGCAGCCTTCAATGTGGTGACCTCCTTTCAGTTACGTTCTTCCTGTTAACAGCCTTTTACTTTTTTCTTTCTTTTTTTTTCTTTTTTTAAAGAAAAGGTAACGCCTGGCAAGGAAACATCTAATAACTTCAATATCTAATCTCTCCAGTTTGAATTGTTTCTCCAAAGCTGAATAAGGTCGTAGAACAAGCTAAAAATAAACGCATGGACACCTGTAATACAGTTAGGTCTTTACCTGTGATATTTGCCATTACCATACAGTTATATTCAGCTTAGATCTTTGCGTGCTGGCACTGTTAGATATAGCGTTCATTTAGTCTTTCCAGACCGAAGGGTCTCCATAGTTAAGAAAATAATTTAAATATGGCAGGAATTATATATATATATATATATATATATATATATATATATATATATATATATATATATATATATATATATATATATATAAGGCAGCGTAGTGAAGATGGAACCGTATAGTAAACTCTCGTAAGCTAAATAAAACTATTGGTGATGGCAAGACTAAAAAAAAAAAAAAAAAAAAAAAAAGAAGAAAAAGAAAGTCATCGTAGTGTACCACATAAATATAAAAGGTAAAGTCGCTCCTAAGACGAAAGAAATCATGTGGAGAAAAAAAAAACAAAGAATATAAAAAGAAGAAGCACTCAAACAGTAAAACACCAGCGCACAGCAAATAGTCTAAATGACGAACAATTGACTTAGCCTTTTGCCCTTGACCTCCGACTGATTGCTGTCACGTCGAATTTTTTCATATATGCACCATCCTTAACTCTTCCACCAAGTTTGTTCTAAATTGGAATACAACTGTTTCACCTGCCCTCATTCTCTGATCCTCACTATGACCTTTCCCTCTGACAGTGGCTGTTTTCAAAATCAAATCTCTTGATCCTAATTTCATCCTAAGTCCTTCCTCAAGGCTAGATTTAAATCGGATAGAAACTGACTATTTTGACCTTGCTATTTGACTTTGAGCTTTGGCTTACTGTTCTAAAAAAAAACAATAGGTAAACCCCTTGACTGATCCTCTACCCTTCCACCAACTTTGGTTCAAATAATATTAGAACTGCGTTATTTTATTAACATCTACAAACCAGTCGAACTTTGGCCTTGCCATGTGATCTTGACATTGACTAATTTTTCTCAATACTGAATCCTTTCCTTCTTATCTTACCCTGAACTCTTCCACCAAGATTTGTTTGAATGGGATAAAAACTGTTTAAATTGACCATCCGAGGTTAAACTCCGACCTAGTCCTGTGATCCTGATCTGCCCGTGGTCATAAAAAACAATAGGTAGGTCGCTAGGTCGCCCGTCAACCTTTCCACTATCTATAGTTAAAATATGATAAGAACTGCTTCAGTAACTTTGTTCACAAACAGACAGACAGACTGATAAGCAAAGGATGAGCAAAGCATAACACCTCCCTTGCATCGAGGGTGCGGATGTAATAAAAGAAAATATTATGTCCTTTGTCGAGTTTGTTTTGTACGGGCGATACTTCCTGAGCTGAGAATAACATAATTAAGAAGAAGGAGTGCTTAGAGATGCAGCACCCACGCTCATCAACTCGTCTAAGGGCCAAACACTTGACTTTGCCCTGTGAGCTTAACCTTTTCATCGATTGTTCTCACACTCTGATTCCTTCGTTCTTATCCAGTTCATGTACAAATATGTGACGATATGACCCTGACGTTTAACATTTTCCTGTGACCCTGACCGTTGACTAAGTATTCTCAAAATCGAATCCATTTATCTTTGCAATAACCAGAACGACGTCCAAAGTTTGGCTTAAATTTGATAAAAACTGTTCATGCTGACCTTCCTATGTAATCTTTGGCGTGTTCTTCTCAAAAGTTCTAGGCCAGCATCATGGTTTATCCTTATCCCTTCCGCCAAGCTTCCCCCAGATTATATCAAATGTACTTTAGTTATTTTGTTCACCTAGACACATGGGTTGACCTTTGACCTTGCCCCTGTACCTTAACCTTTGACCAGTTATTCTCAGTAACGGATCCCTTCGTTCCTGCCTTTCCCTCAGCCCTTTCCCCAAGTTTGGTCTTATTCAAATAAAAAATATTAAAGTAAATTTTGATCTGTAAACATTGGCCTAGCCCTGTCACCTCTGCCTTTGACTTATTGCTAAAAAGAAAAAAAAGTCAGCTCCTTGATTTCCCTCAGCCCTTCCACTAAGTTTCGTTTAAATCGGATAAAAATGTTTTGTTATATTGTTCACACACGCGCGTGCATGAGCCGAATAACTTTGAATATCCTCCCTCGTTTTATTAGAGCGGGAATAATACTAAATAAAAATGTCATCGTAATGAAGGAAGTTAAACATGACCTTGAAGGGTGTCTTACGCTGAAAAAAAATCGTCTGAAGACAGCAAGAATGAAATTAATAGACATCATCCTGCTGATGGGTTTAAAATCGTACGAAAGCTCTCAGCTCATTCATCTAAACCAAGAGTGCCATGCCAGCAGACCAGTGGCAATTTCCAGTCCGGCGCTCTTCCATAAATCAAGTGAATATACTCTAAATTTTAGCCAGAAATTGTAAATGATTCGAATCTCACCATTGTGTCTATGCTCAGTGACACAAGGATCAAGTTTCATACACAGCGAATAATTAGATAAGCAGTGTACCAAATAGTGAGTTAACTGCCCATTGACGAGTTTAGTGCTCTTGTTTCTCTTATATGGATGCTAACAAGGAGCCTACAAGAGGTGGCGCTGTGTGCAAATGTGGATGGAGCAACTGCAGCGTCCACTCCGAAGCCAAACCTCATATTTCCCTGTACATCGCCGTGAGGAAGGCCTCCTGTCCGACCCTGGTGAGGCGCTAATTACAAGGAACCGCCAGTTCTTACACGATATATTGTACTGTACCTGTAGGAAGGCCCCACAGAAACATCAATAGCAATAGCAAAAACCATGAATGCATTATAAGAAAAATGTGGAAGGCTAAATCTTGCTCAGTGTATAATTCGGCCCTTCACCAGAATTCGTGGAGCACCTCTGATCTAAACCTCAGATGCAGTCCAAGAAAGTCAATATATGGGGAGATATTATATGGTTTTTTGATACTGAAATATGGGTGTGATATATGACGGCCATAAAGTTGGTGTAATATCCTCTCTCTCTCTCTCTCTCTCTCTCTCTCTCTCTCTCTCTCTCTCTCTCTCTCTCTCTCTCTCTCTCTCTCTCTTTCCGTTTTATCCCTTCCCCCTCATTTTCCCCCATCTTCATTTTATGTTCCTCTTATCTTCCTCTTATTCCCTCTCATCCTACCCTCTCATCGCCATCTCTTCTTCCCTAATATCTTCTTCACATTCCCGTATAATTTTTCCCTCTGTCTGTCTCTGTGTGTCTCTCTCTCTCTATATATATATATATATATATATATATATATATATATATATATGGGCGCTCACCATTCACTCACTCGATGTATGCTACTCTCGGGTTTCTGCTCTTTTCTCTCCTCCATCCTTCTCTCCCTCCATCCTCTTCTGTCTTTCTTTCCTTCATTCTTTCTTCGTCCTTCTACCTATGGGTCACTTTATACTCCTTCTATCTTTCTTTCCTTCATTCTTTCCTCTTCCTTCTGCCTGTGGGTGACTCCACACTGAATGACAAGCCACATGGTTTCCTGTACACCAGGAAACCATTTACTACGCTGGATGGTAACCATATAACCAAATTTGGGAGCCTGGTGGTTTAGTGGGTAATTAGGGCGCTCCAATAGGATTGAGCCGGTGAAGGTTTATATCCAAGGGAGGGTTGGGGTTTATTGCTCACGTAATGCCACTCAGGGATGAGTGAGGCTGGTCACTCTCATTTTAAATGTCAGGACCAACTTGCTTAGCCCCGGGCTCCTACGCTCCGCATGGGGCAACGTAACATTGGATGATGGATGGATATATATATATATATATATATATATATATATATATATATATATATATATATATATATATATATATATATATATATATATATCATCTCATCAGCCGTTTATATGTCCACTGCAGGACCGGCCTATCCCGACCGAAGTGGGGACGATTCAGCCAATGTATCCCTACCAAGAGGCATAGGCTGTCTAGTAGAGATTGTATGTAGGGTGAGAAGTGCTTGTAAGTGTAATTGTAGTGTTGGAGTGGCTTTGGATGTGTGCGTAGTCCGTGAACCAAGTGTACTCGGCCCGCGCAAGCCAACTGGGTGCAAGCATACTTTATAGTATGCGACACTGGTTCTACCACAGCACCCCTTGCGTCCGCCAACGCAGTACGTGGCCTGAAGAACGCTCCCAAAGTTTATTACCCTAGCGGGGCGCGAACCCTCGTTCTTCAGTGTACGAAAACGCACACTTTACCACTGTAGCACAGAGGCTCATATATATATATATATATATATATATATCATCATCATCATCATCCGGACCTCCTTTCCCACCCAAGGGCAGGGTGAGGAGTAGCAATGGCCAGACAGCACAAAATTGCCCAATCCAATGGGCCACGCTTCCATTCACTCATCATTCAAGCCCCTGGAATCCTGGCTCTATCGGATACGCCAAAAACATTCACCACGTTCTGTAGCGTCACATAATCGTATCAGACAGAGTCAGTCCAGACAATGCCACGTTAAAAACGGGTGCCAAAAATCCCTGATCATGCACTTCTCCTCACAAAATTCATCCAGCCAGCTCGATCTCCTGTCAGTTCCCTAGCCTCACCGACTTCCAAACCTCTCTTCCTCACACACTCATCCAACATATCTCTCCACCTTCTCATTGGCTTACCTCGCCTCCTCCCTCCTTCGAATTCGCTCAGGAATACCTTCTTCACCACTCTGTTGTTATCCATTCTCTCCACATGACCATATCATCTCAGCACACTCTCTTCAGTTCTGGTGTCCACCGACTTCCTCACTCCGCATCTTTCACGAATCACATTATTTCGTATCCTATCCACCCTCTGTACTCCACATACATTCCTCAGCAGTCCCATCTCCGCTGCTCTTACTCTTGACTTTTCATTTTCATGCCACACCATAGTCTCACATTCATATGTTAAAGTTGGCACTAACACTCCCTCATGTAAGCCTCGTGCAGCTGCAACACTCAAGCCTCTGTTTCTTATCAAGACCTTCATTGCACCAGCTACTTTTCTTCCTTGTTCCTTTTACTTTCAACTGCTCTTGCACATTTTCCTCTCTTTTTTATCACTGTACCCAGGAATTTGAACTTTCTCACCAGTTCCAGTCTCTCTCCATTCACTGTTATATTGCACTGGGAGTCACCTTCTCTCTCAATAACCATCACTTTACTCTTTTCTACATTTACTGTCAAGGAACGACGCTTACAGACATCAGCAAAACTCTGCACTAGCCTACCAAGTTCTTGTCCTGTACTTGCAAGCAGTACTGCATCATCAGCATACAACAAATTTGGGATATTCCATCCATCACCATTCATTACCAATGCCATCCCTCTCTCCATTACTCGTGTTTTCACTTTTCTCATCACCCCATCCATATATACATTGAACAACCATGGGGACATCACACAACCTTGTCGCATGCCCACACTGATCGTGAACCATTCACTTAGATGCCCATTAACCCTGACACATGCTTCACTACCATCATAAAAACTCTTGACGGCACCTAGCAACTTACCCTCTACACCGTATATGCGCAAAACTTTCCACAATCCTTCTCTGTCCACTTTGCCATATGCTTTTTCCAGATCCATGAATTCCATAAACACCTTATAGTCCTTCTCACAAGCCTTCTCTACTATCTGTCTCACTCCAAATATTTGGTCCACACATCCTCTGCCACTCCTAAAGCCACCCTGTTCATCACTCACTAGGACTTCTGATATATCTCTTACTTTCTCTATAATAATTCTTCCATATACCTTCCCTACCACACTCAGTAAGCTTATGCCACGATAATTCTTGCACTCACTTCGTTCACCTTTATTTTTGTACAGGGGTACAATCACAGCCTTTTTCCACTCTGCAGGCACAGTTTCACTCATCCATGCCTTCATACATATCTCCAACGAGCACTTGATTCCATTCTCTCCACTACATTTAAGCATCTCTCCATACACCTCATCAACCCCAGCTGCTTTCCCATTTTTCAGCCGCTTCACAGCACTCTTTCACCTATGCGAGTGTCACGTCTCCTGGCACTGCATTCCTTCTCTGCCACACCCCCAAAACCAATCATGTTTACAGCTGCTCTGCTCTCTCTATCCCAATTCTTCAGGCTTTCAAAATATTCTTCTTTCAATCTGTTCCTTACTTCATCTCCATGGGTTAATAATCTACCACCTGCATCCTTCACACCATCCCATTTCTTTCCGCTTTCACTTCTACATTTCCGCACCTCTTTCCAGAATAACTTTCTATTTTCAGAGTAGTTCTCATTCATTTCTCTTCCTAGATTCTCATTTACCTCCTTCTTTTTCCTCTTCACTAGTCTCTTTACGTGCTTCTTGCACTCAACATATTCAGTTCTTATTTCTAACTGAACCCTTATCCTGTAACCACTTTAGCCACTTCTTCCTCTTTTCCTCCACCGCTCTCTTTACCTCCTCATCCCACCATGCCATACCTTTCTTCTTTGTTGTTACTCTTGCCACACCACATACCGCTTTAGCATTCCTAACTAAGCAATCCCTAATGCACTCCACAGTCTGTCCAGATCCATTTCATTCCAATTCAGTAATTCTAACTCGTCCTCTACTTTGGTCCTGTATCCTCAACTTTCAGTCTTTCTCCCTGACTGCTCCTCTCTCTCCTGATCCACCTCACTTCTCTCAGCTTGGTCTTGCATACCACAATCATATGATCTGACAGACCACCACATCGTCCTCTCACAGCCCTCGTGTATATATATATATATATATTCTATATGTCTCTATCTGTCTAATTTTTCCTGCCTGTCTTCTCCTATCCTGGTTTTTCCTTCTCTAGTCTCCTCTTGATCGCATGTCCTTTCATCATCCTGTCTTCTGAAATGGCCGTCTCTTACTCTCTCAGTCTCTGTCTTCCCCTCTTATTTTCTTTTATTCCTTGTCTGAAGGCCGCATAATGTATTATTCCCTCGTATGCGCTTTTTTCTCCTCTCTTAGTCTCTAATCATCTCTTTTGGTTTGTCTAATTCTCTCATATCCCCTTTCACGCCACTCCCCAATCACCATCTCTCTTCCCCTAATGCTCTCTTCCATGCCCGTCAATCTTCTCTTTCCTCTGTCTCTTTTTACCCCATCTTTCTTCTCTGTCCTTTGCCTATTATATACTTCCCTCTTACACCAGCCCTCCTTCCTCTCCGAATTTCCTCCCACCCACTTTCCTTACCATTCCCTGTCATTGTCCGTTTTTTCTTCATTCTACGTCTTCTTCAGTTCATCCGCTATCGTCATTTCTTGTTTTTCCTTTCTCATTTGCATTATAAAAGCAGTTACACCTCTCTGCGCATGAGTACTCGCATGTGTGTGTGTGTGTGTGTGTGTGTGTGTGTGTGTGTGTGTGTGTGTGTGTGTGTCTGTCTGTCTGTCTGTCTGTAAACCTGCATTTGGTAGTCTAAGTTTCGTGGCCGGGTAAATACCCTGTAGGTTGGTGTGCAGATGAGTGGGTGGGTGGGTGAATGGACAGGTGGAGTGAGTGAGGTAGGTGGGGTGGGCAAAGTAAGTGGTTGGGTGAATGGACAAGCACAGTGGGTGGGGTGTGTGGATGAAAGAAAGACGGAGTGAGTGGGTGGGCAGGCAAGGTGGAGTAGGGGAGCACGGTGGGTGGCTTGGTGAGGTGGGGTCGCTGAGTGGGTGAGGTGGACAAACGGGGTGGGTGAATGAGTGGGGGTTGAGGGGAGAGTGGATATGTGACTTCTCCAAGGACTAGGCAGGAGATGTGCTGTACTGCACTGATTGCGTGGGTAGGTATGTGGGTTGGTAGGTGGACTTGGGGTAATTGAGTCCACTAGGGAGTAGAACCATGATGTAAATAGAGATGTTGCTTAAATAGGGCTATAGCTGGAGTAGGTCCATTCGGGGGGGAAAAAAAATAAATCCACGGGAGATACGTCTATGGGAAATATGGGTCCAGGAAATAGGATCTTGGGAGGAAATGGGTTGGTGTGGGTAGTTAATAGGATTCGGTTTGTCTGCTTCAGGAAAAAATATGATTGTGGGAAAAAGTTAGTCCTTGAAGAAATACGATACTGGATGGAATATAGGTCCATGAGGAACAGAGGCCAGTGGAGAAGAAAAAAATAAGCCCATGGACCGTAAGTAGCTGAGAAGGAAGTAGGTCCAGGGACTGAAAATTGACTCATAGGAAAAAAAAATTGGTTCATGGTAAAAAGAGGAGCCGCTGGAATTATAATCCATGGGAGAAGGAAGGTTTATAGTTGAAAACAGGTTGTGGCGAAAAAGGTTCATGGGCAAAATAGGTCCATGGTGAAGATAGGCCTAAGGAAGAAAATATATTTCATAGGGCAAACTAGTTCAAGGGAGAAGTAGATCCATGCAGGAAAATAAATCCATGGAGTGAAAGTATATCCACTGGGGAAAACAGGCGGTGGGGAGTTGACCCTAGGAATTTAGCCGGAGACGGGCATATGTGCTAGTTCCCTCTTATTTTCCTTTTGTATTTCCTCCCACTAATCCCTTTTCCTCTTCTCTCATTCCTCTCAAGGGTACTTTTCCTCCCAAATAGTTTTTTCCTCCATTTCACCCCTTTTTCCTTTCATCTCCCTCCTGCTCACTCAGTTTTCTCTCTCTCATTTTCCGTCACTGAATCCTCCCATCAGCCCAGTTTCCTCCTCCTACCGTCCATCCGCCCTCATTTCCTTCTGTTTGTCGTTCATTCCTCCATTTCCACTGCTTCCATCTCATCATCCCTCTCATTTTCCCTCCCAGATTCCTCTCACCAATCCTCCTGCCTCCTACTCTCTTTCCGCCCTCACTTCCCTCCATTTCGCTTTTTTTTCTCATATCCCCGCTCCACTCTCCCTCCCCCCAAGCGGGAATGAGACACAGCGAGAAGCCGCGAGAAGTTACGAGAGTTTACCAACAGGATGCAAGGAGTGGCGCCACCACCCCCCTAGCGGCATAATACCACAATTCCCATACTCACCGCCTCTCCACTTAATTAAACAGGCAGACGGCGGCCTCCTCCAGAATCGGCTTTCCTGTAGGGAAAAGTAGAGGGAGAAATTAGATGCGAGGTAAGGAGACATAACATGTATATTATGTGAAAAAGAAAAGAAAGAGAAATTGGATATTAGAGAGGAAATTGGTGTAATAAATGGCATCGTTCACGTCATTAACAGGACATGGAATTAGAATGATGATGATGATGATGATGATGTTGATGATGGGAGAGAAATGAGATAAAGGTAAGAGATCAGCAGAGACTATACATATATATATATATATATATATATATATATATATATATATATATATATATATATATATATATATATATATATATATATATATACATAGTGTGTGTGTGTGTGTGTGTGTAAGACCATGGATATGGGATGGACAAAGGCGATAATTATGCTAAATCTGAAGTGCATAATTTAAGGAACAAAAAGAAAAGGCATAATTATGGCTATAGTGTTGGAGATAATATTATGAAGAGTTCACGTTTTCTTTTTTCAGTGCTGGCTCCGGTAGAATTGTAAAATATTCCGGGCAGATATTATCAAATAGGTTAGAAATGCCGGAGAAAATAATCCTGTTTGTGTACAAAAATTGTGTATTCGCGAGGAGCTCATTTTGGGTGCACTTATATCCATGAGTTCCGGCAAATATGACAAAAATGGGTGCATATGTGGTTTCTCTTGAAGCGACCGGCAAATATACGTGGGTACCCTAATGCTCTCATGTAAATTCCTCTGTACAACATATACATTTTATTTTATTTTGGTGTAGCGGAAAATGAAGTAAGAAAATTATGTTGGCTCGAGTAAATTTACATGTTTAACGGTGAGTGTGTGTGTGTGTGTGTGTGTGTGTGTGTTTATTTATTGACATCAGCATATGTTATCATTTCATCACACGAACCTTCATTCAGATAATCACAAACTCCCCCTCCCAATAACGTTTTACCTGAATTTAATCTTGCTACCACGATACGGCTTTATTCAGAGTACATGGAAGCCTCTTACATAGCTCTTTTCCTTTACCTGCACAAAAATCCCAAACTGCTTGCTGCTCAGTTGATGGCCAAGTATGGTCAGACCGAAGATCGATTTCACAGGCAGCCAAGGAGACTCATTTTTGCCTCATTACTAACGCCCATCGAATTTCATGGAACCACAACTTAATAGTGAAGTTTTGAGAGTGACCCAGTTCCATCAGAAAAAAAAATCTCATTAATTATACCTCAACATCATTTTTTTACTCGTATTTCATTTCTGCTGCGCTAGAGCATTTCATGTCACCCACACAACTTCCCCTTCCACTGTTCACCAACACCACCGCCACTAATCCACTGTAGAGTCTAGTCCTTTCTCTTCCTTCCTGTTCTCATCTATTATTGAAGCCAGTGGAAGGGGTGGAGTGGCGTGGTAAGGGAGGGATGGGTAGCTTGGAGGAGGAAGGGAAGGTTTTGTGTGTGTGTGTGTGTGTGTGTGTGTGTGTGTGTGTGTGTGTGTGTGTGTGTGTGTGTGTGTGTGTGTGTGTAATCTTTACCATCATCATTACCAACACCACCACCACCACTGCCACTTCCATTTCCATCATAATTACAGCATTCGCCGTTAGTGTAAATAAAGCACTCAAAGAACGCATACTGTACCTCCGCCAAGGCAGCACTGTCCCTTTTTATGTTTTTAATGACCTTGACACCTACCTTTGACACTTTTCGACCAAAATTTAATCACCTGATGGTGCTCAATCATTATTCCTAGTTAGGTGCAGTTTCATCAGATGGTTTTCCTTAATCGTATCGTCTATAATGGCCCCAACATGCTTTCTTGCGTACCTAATGGCAGCTCTCCACGCTGCACGATCTCAAGCAACCTCTCTATTCAGTCTCTTATCCCTGAGGTCTCACATTATGACCTCGTCCCAGGTCTTTTTAGGTCCTCCTCTCTCAACCCGACCCCCGAAGTTCACACTTCTCACCTTCCGCACCCAATTGTCCTCCTCCCTTCTCTCAACATGCCCAAACCATCTCATTCTACTCTCCCTCGTCAAAACACTAATACACTCTGTTCTGATTCTTCTTCTCAACTCTTCAATCGTAACCCTAGCTCCCCCAGGCTTCACATTTAAGGATGACTAAATATCCATCACATCATTGTCATTCCTGTTCGTTTGAGCCCACGAATATTCTCTTCTTTTACTGCCCAGGTCTCACTGCCATGAAGCATTACACTCCTAGCACGTCACTCCTAACACATGCCGCATACATAGATTCCTTAGCATGGAGGGAGAGCCCTCTCAGTGTTAGCAGACGCAACAACTCCCTGATCTTCCACCAACCATTCCTTACCCTAGCCACAGAGCTAGTTCCAGCGCCACCTCCAATACATTACATGTCCCTCAAATAACAAAACTCTTCCACACACTCCAGAGACTTGCCAGCAAGATCAGTCCTTTCACGTCTAACAATCCCTACGTGCTCTCCCTGACACACCGCACACAAGAAATCAGCATAGTCTAATCTCGCAGTCTGCATCTCTCATACACCCACTTATCACAAATGCTGCACAAGATGGCGTTACTTCCCGTACCCTTGTGGCAAACCGCACATGGCCACACTCCCCCTGTATTGGCAGTACCGCCGCCAGCCCTAGATATCAACATTTTTGTTTTATTTGCTCTCAAACCCTTGTGGTCCATTCCGTTTCTCCACTTCCTAAATCTTTCCTCCGCCTCCCTTTCATTTTCTGCGGTCATCACCAAGTCATCAGCATACTCCCATGGGAGTTCATTTCTGAAGCAACGTGAGAGAGCTTAAGGCACCATGACAAACAATACGGGGCGCAAGACTGACCTCTGATGCACACAAACATTCACGAAAAACTCATCACTCAAATCTCCATTCACTCTCACCTGGGTGCGAACACCTACGTACAAGGCCATAACCACTCTAACCAGCCGCTCCTCGATCACAAGCTTTCTCACTGCCACCTCCTTAGGGAAAAACTTATTCTCCAGATCAACATAAACCAGCTTCCTTTTCTTTCCTATATATATTTTACCTGAAGCTGTCGGACAATGAATATGGCTTCAGTGGTCCCTTTGTCTGGCAAAAAAAAAAAAAGAAAAAAAAAAAACTGCATGTCATCGATATTCACTCTTTTCCTAACCCATAATGTTGCTCATAAAACAACAGACACAAGCATATCAACAAGCAAACCGGCCTCAAAATATAACGTCCTTGGCGAAGTTACTTTATCATGGTCAGAGGGAGCAATCGAACCCCAGCCTCACGGGACAGCAAGATGCGATGTTGCAAAGTGAACCAACAGGCATACGTCACAGTAGTAAATAAGTTAACCTCTTGAGTACGGTGTTTTTTTTTTTTTTAATATAGTCTTGCAACCTGGAGACAATCTTATTAAGCACAGGGAATACTACTTAGGATTTATATACCTACTATATACATTTATTGTCGTAGTCATCAATGTATCCTTCATTTCTGTCATCATTCTCATCTCTTTAATATAATGATCATCATGACCGTCACCATCACCACTACCATCACAATCGTCAACATCATCACCACCACTACCACCACCACCGTCTTCATCATAAGATAAAATGTGGGAATATCAGGAGGAAAATGAACTCCATAAAGATAAAAGAGAAGGAAATATAAAGGGAAGAGTTGAGAGGGCCATAGATTGGGGCGGAGAAAGGGAGGGTAAGGAAAGGAGAGAAGGATCAGTGAACGGGAAAGATTGAGGAGATGTGGAGTGGGAGGAAGGGAGAGAGGATGAAAAGAGGGAAGGGGAAAGAAGACGAGAGAGAGAGAGAGAGAGAGAGAGAGAGAGAGGGGAAACCTAAGAGGGTTATAACAGTGGCAGGATTGCATAGAAAAAGTTACAGAAGAACAGAGACAGACTGGCAGAGAGAGACAGCGACAGACAGATTTGTAAGACTAAGAAAGAGAAAGA
>NW_027644824.1:0-4995 GCF_032717465.1 Coenobita brevimanus | reverse complement strand
GGTATAATATAATGTAACAAGGACCCAAAGCACGTTCTAGGACAGGAGAGGAGGCAGGAGCATCAGGGACATTAATAGGTATGTGGAAGAAGAGATAGGTGTGTGTCCAGGCGAAGATAAGTATTAATAATGAAGTGACATTGATACCAACAGCCCCATGTAGATGGAAGTCGTTGGGTTTGAATTCTAAGGACCGGAAAGGAGTGGAAGTACTGAAAACTGAAGTACTATGTGAGGTAAGATGGTATGACAGAGTGAGAAAAGATACTGTAAGAGAGAGGTGGGGAAGCACACACTGTATTATCCAAATATCAGACCATTGTTTGCTAAAATCGTATGGTCATTTGAAGACAAAGGGTGAAAAAGATTGATTAAGAAGGAGTACAGATCAATAATGGTAGAAGCAAGAGGGAGGAGGCCAAGGGAAAGATGGAAGGACACTGTTGAAGATAATTTGAATCATGACAGTCTGCTCATTTGAGGCGTTTGTCGAGTAAAGCAAATGAAAATTAAGATGATTATGTGGGAATGACTCGCCGCCAATGAATTACAAGAAGCAGTAAAGTGACTGGGAGAAACAGTAGGGTCTGCTCTTGGATGATAATATTGCCTTGAACAGACCATTGCACACTACAGCTGAGAGTGACTAAATGTTAGTGTCACGGGGTTTTGTGATTATGCAGTATTAAAGAATAATATTCAATAATACTTGAGAACAAGGACAATGAATTGACTTGTGAAAATCAAGCAATGATTACTTTATTCCGGCTTACTTCGCCGATTCTCTAAGGACGAGAATTTATATTCTTTCTCAACAGTACACAGCAGAGACTAATTACTCACACGTGCTGTTTATTAGTACTGTTGGCCTCTGGAGAAAGTGACTCCACCCCTGACAATCAATAACTAATGCTATTAATGATAAACAGGTTCTTGCTGTTGCATTAACTCCTGGTTGCACAACGGATTTTAAACTTAATACAAAAGGACTGGCCTAAGTACCAGTTATGAATAATGCAAAGTGTTTATGCAAACTAGGAGTTATAAGTGAAATAAGCTTAATGTGGAGAAATAAAACACGAGTTTACATTACATTAAGCTCAAAAGAAAAGAACTGTGAATTTATTAATTACAATGAAACAAATTTACGTTACATGTTTCAGAATGAATTCAAAATAACAAAGAGAATACACTCGCTCACTCACAAGCTAAACTAAACTCTTAAGCCTAGGAAAAACGAAAAGAAAATACTGGTCAGAGAGTGGGCTAAGCAGAATGGACTGGGCGTCGTTGCTGAGGAAGGACACTGCCACACACGCTGAACCTCTCGCCGATTCAGGCTGGGTGGAGATTCAGGAACTCGCTTGCGAAGGAACCTAGTCTCACGGAGCTCTAATCCTGACTAAATTCAAATTGTGAGAAAGGGGCAAGTGTCGGCCGCGCTCTTGCTAACGGAATTAATGCGAGCGATACATGTCCATGACAAATCACTCAGCGGAAGCGCTAATGTCACGCACAAGGACGATCACTTATGAAACAGTGAAAAATGTTCTGAAAACACTCCAGATCTGGTGAATTCGTGGCGGTTGACTGAGTGATACTTATGGGAATTCACTAGAATTCGCGGTTTCCCACAAAAGTTCAATGTCACGAGTTTATTTAGATAGAGAATCGCGCCAACTCGTCACAGTGAGGCAAATGAGTTATGTTTTCCTGTTTAAGGGCGTTATTCCGCTGAAGACTGTAGCCGGGAGAATGCATATTATATAATTACACACACACACACACACACACACACACACACACACACACACACACACACACACATATCTATATCTATCTCTCTATCTATCTATCTATATCTGTATTTATCTATCTATCTATCTATCTCTCCCTATATATATATATATATATATATATATATATATATATATATAAATATAGAAGCCAATCAGTCAAGCAGACGAGGAAGATCGAAGAATTGAGTATCAAAGAGAGAGAGAGAGAGAGAGAGAGAGAGATCTGGAATAAGGAAAGGAAGATACCGAAGGGAGGGGGGAAGGAAAAGGATGGATAGGGATTAGGGAGATCGGGTAGGAAGATTGTGTGTGTGTGTGTGTGTGTGTGTGTGTGTGTGTGTGTGTGAGAGAGAGAGAGAGAGAGAGAGAGAGAGAGAGAGAGAGCTTCCATCACCCTATCTGTACCCATTCTCTCACATTCTTCCTCTCTCTCTCTCTCTCTCTCTCTCTCTCTCTGCCACCCAGTTATCCTCTCTACTGTTTTCACTCTTCCTCTGCGCATTCTCCCACTCCTCCATCCCCTTTCTCTCCCTAGTCTCCCTCTCCCTCTCCTCCCTTGATGTCTGTCTCCCTGTCCCCTTTGTCTGTCTATTCACCTCTCATCCTCCTCCTTTCTCTCCCTCCTCCAAGTTTCCTTCTCCCTCCATCCCTCCCTTCCCCGCTATTATCCTTCCTACCTCTTCTTCTCTTCCTCTCTTCAATTCCATCTCCCTCCTCTCCTTCTCCTATTCTTCCTTTCCCCCTCCTCCCTCCATACCCCTCTCCCCCTCCTCCTTCCATCTACTTCTCCCACTCCTTCCTCCATTTCCCTCTCCCCCTCCTCCCTCCATCTACCTCTCCCCCTACTCCCTCCATTTCCCTCTCTCCCTCCTCCCTCCATCTCCTTCTCCCCCTCCTCCTTCCATTTCCGTCTCCCCTTCCTCCCTCCATTTCCCTCTCCCCATTTTCGCTCCATCTTCCTCTCCCCCTCCTCCCTCCATCCCCCTCTCCCCCTCCTGCCTTCCTCTCCTTCACCCCCTCCATCCTGCCTTCCTGCCTCCCCATTCACCCTTTGTGCCGTGCAACAAGGCAGCAGTGAACCAATTGTCGTGCTTGGCTTAAATAGGAGGTGAGTCGGACAGAGGTGCCCACTCAGCCCCCTGATTCATACTGCAACTATTGTTCATTGTATTGGCGCTATTGGTGCTGTTGTTGTTGTTGCTATTTTTGGCATTGTAGTTATTATTAATGCTACTTCTTTATTGTTCTTGCTAATGTTATTTGCTGGTATTTATGCTGTTATTCTTATTAGTACTATAGCCTTTTTACTCTAACTTGGAATGAAATTGCCATTTCTTCATTTCGAATGCTGAATTGCAACAATTGAATATCACTAGAAAATGGTGCTAGACATGAAGAACTGTTACGTAGAGGATGGTAAGGTGTATTGTCGTTTTTCTTGCCACTGAGCTACGTGAAATAAGCAACAGAAGGTCAAAACTAGAGTCCAAGTTAGAGTGAAAGTGTGTATAGTGTTGGTAATGTTGTCGTAACTGATAGAAGTACTGATGGTATCTCTGTTGTTACAATTGTTGCTGCTGGTGCTGTAACCACTAACTGATGCCTCTCCTGGTACCACTGTTATTGCATATATTACATTGCAACACTGAACTACTTGTTGTGGCTGCCTCAACTAGGAGGTAAGCCCGTGAGAATTGTCGCGTCATGCCTCTGACTTGTACAGTGCGTCCTGCTGCTGTTACTGCAACCGACACTGCTCGCGTCCATGCTGAATTCAGACGTCTAGTAGTGATTAAAACATATTTCTCACGACTTTACTATTTAGGTCTGGAATTCAAACTGGTTCATATACAGTACAGTAATGCGCCCCACATGCCAATTCCAGTGTGTTGTGAAAAAGGGTCACTCAGTAGTGCCAGTGTCTACTGTGCATATTTTTTTTTACAAACATTACGTAGTGTATCATGTATAACAAGTATAGGCAACCCATACCTGGCTGCATCGTATTTCCTGCTGTGGGAACACTTTGACACTCACATCAGCAGACTAAACCTTAGTCACAACACACGTGAATAGGCAACTGTTATGCATTATATAGACTACCATACGAGCATATCTATATTTATCTATTTATCTATCTATCTATCTGTCTATCTACATATAGACAGATAGATAGCTAGATAGACAGATAGATAGATAGTTTGACTGACTGATTGTTAATACTATAGATATATGAATTTAGATACATAGAGGTTTGTGTGTGTGTGTGTGTGTGTGTGTGTGTGTGTGTGTGTGTGTGTGTGTTTATGTAAGTATAGAAAAAATTACAAGAACCGTGTAACGTATGTACAATGTGAAGTATAACTCGCTAGGAAAAAGCAACACGGAGTAACGAGTATCTGTCTATTGTTTCAAGATATATTTAGAGTAAGGTGTCTTGAAATTAGGCTATAGCTCGGTGTACAACCTGTCTATTTCCTAGTTAGTTATGTTTTGTATAAATAAATTGATAAATAAATATGTATTATGTATATACTGCACACAAACACACACACACACACACACACACGCACACACACACATATATATATATATATATATATATATATATATATATATATATATATATATATATATATATATATACAGTATATATATATATCGATTATTATGGAATTCGATCCTAAGCCGTGGCCACTTCACTACGCCAGCCATTCATTACATTACATTCACCTAATAGAAGTATATGGTCTCCTTTATGAAACTATTTTTTTTTTTATGCAAGGAAGAAAGAACCAAAGGTCAGAAGCCCGCAAACCGTTCCTTCCAAGAAAAAAAATACAAAAGAGAGCCAAATTCAAGATCTGTTCATTTCGAAATGCCTGGACACACTGCGTTTGAAAAACTGGAGATCATAGGAAGTAGGAAATACAGACAGAGGAAGACTGTTCCAGAGTTGACCTGGTTCATAAAAGAAGGACTGGGAGTAACGGTTAACTCTTGCATTAGAGTTTTGGACAGAAAAGGGATGAGAGTTTGTTGCTAGACGGGTGCTACGCGTCCGTCGTAGAGGTGGAGGGATACAAACAGACAATACAGAGGAGCAATGACCATTGAAGTAGCGATAGAAAAAGAGATAAAGATGCAACAGTGTGGCGAGGAGACAGAGGTTGAAGGGAGCCAGTAAGAGGAGGAG
>NW_027644823.1:0-42785 GCF_032717465.1 Coenobita brevimanus | reverse complement strand
ATACATGAAAGTGGTAATAATTAAACCCTATAATCATCCGTCATAGTACCTTTCTCCAGGTCATAGCATTTTGAAAAAAGAAAGGCTTTCACGTGTCTGTTAAAGGATTCAGCAGTAAAGAGTTGTCTTACGGACAATGGCAATCTGTTATATAATCTAGGGGCTCTATATGCAAAAGAACGATCAGAGAAAGATGACTGGTGAATGGCTCCTGGCTCATCAAGACGCAAGGAATCATCTTCACTGCGTAACATCACACCCGGGCGTGCTGATGGGAGTTTTAACAATTCAGCAAGCTACTTCGGTTCACCAAACTTAAGAACCTTGAATGAAATAAGACACAGTTTAAATTCAATTCTAGCCTTTTCTGGTAACCAATGCAACTCAATCAGAAACGGGGTAGTTGAGGTTCTTGGGGGGAGACCAAAGATAAGCCGTGCTGCCCTGTTCAACACAGACTGAACTTTTGTTAGTATATTATTTGGAAGACCAACCCACACTGAATTACAATAATCAGCACGAGACAAGACCACTGCATGGACCAATGTTAAGAGGCAACGTCTATTCAGGAATTTTCTCACAGAGTACAGATTTCTGATATGCAAGTTACACCCTCTTACAACTTGATTAATATGTTCTTTGTAATTTAACATAGAATTAAAATAAACACCCAGATTTCGAACAGAACTGACTGGATGCAGCTGTGACACGCCAATGTTCAATGCCAGGGCATTGTTAGTGTCATCACCCCTTCTGTTTCCTCTGATGATAATGATCTCTGTTTTACCATCATTCAGCTTAAGTTTCCTCTTAGCAAATATATACAAATATCGGAAAAAAATAAAAATAATAAAAGTACAGGAAGAGTTAAGTAAATTAGACAAATGGTCCTAACGATAGTTCAGGTTGGGTGCTACATGAATGTGCAGAATAGTTAAGCAGAACATTTGTATTTAATATTCAAGGAATCCCTGAGTCAAGGTAAACTAACTGATATTTGGAAGAAAGCAAACGCTGATCCCCTATTAAAGAAAGGAAATAGACAATCCACTCAACTACCGACCAGTATCATTGACCAGTGTTGTAAGTAAGATACTAGAAAAGCTGATACGAAAACTTTGGGTAAAACATCTAGAGGAACAGAGTATGAAAACAGAGAGGCAGGTCGGTTTTAGAAAGAGAATATCGTGTGTTACTAATAATTTAAACTACTATGATAGAGTCACAGAAACATTACAGGAAAGATCTAGATCTATCAACAGTAGTGTTCCTCAGGGCTCTGTCCTATCACAACTCTCTTCCTTTTATTCATCAATGACCTTCTAAGCTGTACATCTAACCCTATCCACTCGTATGCTGATGATTCCACCTTTCACCTTTCCATTTGATTCCACAATGTCCATCTCAGCAGTTACTTCAACAAACAAGGGATGAGGCTATGGCACACCTAATGTCTGACTTGGCTTGTATCTCTGACTGGGGTTAAAATAATCTTGTTGTTTTTAATGCAACAGTGATGCAGTTTGTACACCTATCAACCCGACACAATCTTCCACAGGAGTTCCCACCAGTGTTTAATAATATCCAGCTGAATCCTGCATCATCCTTGAACATGCCTGGGGTTTCATTCACTCGGGACCCATCTTGGAAAGATCATATTGTATCTCTTGTAAAGTCTGCTTCCAAGAGATTGAGTGTGCTAAGCTGACTCCGTACCTTCTTTACCCCTGCACAATTGTTGACTTTATACAAGGGTTTTATTCGCCCCTGTGTAGAGTACAACTCTCATGTGTGGCGAGGCTCCCCACATACAGCTCTTCTCAATAGGGTGGAGTCAAAGGTTTTTCGTCTCATTAACTCTCCTCCTCTTACTGGTTCCCTTCAACCTCTGTCTCTTTGCTGCACTGTTGCATCTTTATCTCTTTTCTATCGCTACATCCATGGTCATTGCTCCTCTGAACTGTCTGCTTCCATCCCTCCACCAACGGCAGGCGAGTAGGACGTGTCAAGCAACAAACTCTCATCCCTTTTCTGTCCAATTCTCTAAATGCAAGAGTTAACCATTACTCCCAGTCCTTCATTTATGCAACAGGTCAACTATGGATCTGTCTCTCTCTCTCTGTATTTCCTACTTCCTATGATCTCCAATCTTTCAAATGCAGTATGTCTAGGAATCTCAAAATGAACGGATCTTGAATTTGGCTCTTTTGAATTTTATTTGTTTTTTCTTGGAAGGAACGGTTTGTGGACCTGGCCTTTGGTTCTGCCTTTCTTGCATTAAAAAAAAAAAATGTATTTAGATTTCAGGAAAGCAATTGACAGAGTACCACACCAAAGATTTTTATGGAAACTGTACCATCAAGGAGGTATCCAAGGCAATGTGTAATGTTGGATGCAGGATTTTCTCAGAAAAAGGGAAATGAGAACAGTATGAACCCATTGCGTCCTGACGACGTATGGGTACATCACAACTTTTTCTCATTCTGAGACCCGATGACGTACAGGTATGTTCTGCAATTGCGAGGTCCGTCATTTGCACATTTTTCATGCATCGTGGGTGATTTTTGGTAGGCATATGTGGGAGACCTTCCTCTACATACCACCAGGAGGAAACACTGCCAAACCCCGCGTGACCCCTGCACGCCATTGTCTCGGCCAGTAAAGACGTCGATTTGTGGTCTCTCCGATGACAAAATTCAAGACGCCCTTGATGTCTTCACAGACGAGAGTGATTCCCCAATTGATGACGATGTGGAGGACAAAGATTGCACGGCACCAGTGGAAGAAACAAGCAGCAGTGTTGAGGAGCTACCGTTGCCAAGGAAGGTGCAGTATGTCATGTTTGGTGAGTGAAACAACGCTTATGTCGAATATATTATTGTGTGAAAACCAATTTATCCCTGTACTACATATAAATTCATACCAAATGAACAAATATCTACATATTCTGAATGGTTATCAATAGCTACCCCCACTATAGAAAACGTGACAGCAGCAGCACGCGCCCAGAGAAGAGGGTATAAGGTTTTTGGAGGCACACCTGTACGGTGCACTTATATGCTCAGATAAGCACTTTTTTAGGTATTTTCCAAATACCAAAAAAAGTGCTTACCTGAAAGCTTTGTGGATAATGCTGGCCATGGTATTGTCCATACCAAAGCACAGCCATCTAGGATTACCACCATTGGATGTTGACAGTGCTATATTCCACAAACCATCTGAAGTTTATTCTTGAGTACAGACTTGCTGCTTTTCCTCATTTCACCTTTCTCCTTAAAGAGAGAAGTTGGGTGTTTAGCCAGTTCATGAGAGAATAGTTTCTCCATGGAAATGGTCTCTGTTGATGATGACATCATTGCAGTGATGCATGCATAGATAAATTCAGTATCAACAATGATGTGACTTTGGCCAACCTTAGTAGTACATGTCGTTGCAGCTGCTACGGTCTTGACATTTCTTTTCAACTTGTTGTGGAAGCCTGACAGCCATTGGCTGATTCTCATAAGAAGAGGAGGTTTGAGCCCCCCCCCCAAAAAAATCGAAGATCTGCCAGGATTGAGGGGGGGGAGGGCATTGGTGAGAAATCAGCCGGGACACGACAGGTTAAGGGGAAATTACTCATCTTGGAGGGAGGTGACTAGCGGAGTTCCACTGGGCTCAGTGCTGGCATCAGTTATGTTCTTAATATATAATTATAGAAGACATAACAGTAAAATTGGAAATGGAAACTATCTAAATATGTTTGAGTATGATGCAAAAATACAAAGGAAAATTACTAACACAGATTCTTGCAAAGAGCTGCAAGAGGAATTAAATACAGTAAGCTACATGAATGGAGCAATAAATGGCAAATGGAATTTAATGTGGACAAGTGTCATGTAATTAAGTTTGGTAAAAGTGAGCAAAGACCAGATTGGAGTTATAACTTTGGAAGATGAACCCTACACATATCAGAAAGGGAGAAGGACCTAGGAGTATTTATCAATAACAGACTATCCCCAGATGACCACATAAGTGAGAAGGTATGTAACATGTATACATTGCCTGCTAATATGAGAATAACATTCACATATATAAATGAAGACATGCTGAGAAAGAAAATAACATCATTCATCGGACTAACCCTGGAGTATGCATTAGTAGTCTGGATTCCTTATCTAAAAAAAACAGAGAGATAAGATTGAAAAAGTACAAAGGGCAGTTACAAGATGGGTCCCAAGCTTAAGGGATCTAAGCTATGAAGAAAGACTAGAAAAACTGAACCTACCAACACTACATGAGAGAAGGAAACGAGGAGACATGATTATGCTATATAAATGCATCTCAGGGGAAGAGAAAGTAGACATAAATGAATATATAACTATGGGGAAGCATCAACAACGGAACACTGCAAAAAAATACAAACAAAATAGGCGATATAGACGTAAGGAAAATCAGTTTCCTAAACTGGGTAATTGATCAGTGAAAAGCACAATCAAATGAAAAAGTGTGTGCCAAACCTACTCACAAATTTTAGGATATGTATGATAAAAATGGTTCAATATATGGGACAGTACGAGCTTGACTCATTCCTGTAAAGATACGATTAGGTAAGAACACACACACACACACACACACACACACACACACACACACACACACACACACACACACACACACACACACACACACACACACACACACACACACACACACACACACACACACACACACACACACACACACACACACTGATTTATCGGTATATCTGTCTATACCGAGTCACCCAAATACCTTAAGGGATGGCCGTTTGTCTTTTAGTTGTTTTACAATAGGGGGGGGGGGGCACAAAAACTCCGCCAAGCCAAATGTCGACACATAGGGAATACGTATGAGTTGGTTATATGGTTACCACCCAGAGCTGTAAATAGCTTCCTGGCTTCCTCAAAAACATTAATCCTGTCACTCGGTGTAAAGCCACTTGAAAAGGCAAGACAAGTAATGAAAATGTCCAGACAGTCCAGATTTGCCCAGTCCAATGAATCATGCTTCCATTGACTCACCATTCAACCTACCAGGATCCTGACTATATCTGATTCGACAAAAACATTTACCACGTTCCGTAGCTTCACATAAACGTATCCTATAGAGCCAATCCCGATGCTGTCACGGTAAAAAGGGGTGCCAAATCCCTGATCATTCACTTTTCACAACATTCATCCAGCCAGCTCAATCTCTTGTCAGTCGTCTAGATTCACCGACTTCCAAACCTCACTTCCTCACACACTCATCCACCATATCCCTCCACCTTATCCTTGGCCTCCCTCGAGTCCTTCCTCCTTCAAATTCGCTCAGATATACGTTTTTTACCACTGTATTGGTATCCATTTTTTCCTATATATATATATATATATATATATATATATATATATATATCGCACTCTTTCGACGCCACCTGAGACCAACCACTTCCAAGTACTGAATGACCGTCTCTCGCCAGGCCAGACCTCACGCTCCCCACAGTCCACACTCAGCGATTCATGAAGTATCAGAAACTGATTTCCATCATTTCATTACCCCGCCCATATTATAACTGCATTGTTTTGAAACTGGTTTGTTATAAATTAATGGATGATCTTCCTAATAAACGAAAAATAAAAAATAAATACCGTATTGTGTCATTCACTTATTTATTCAGTGCTTATTTACTCACATATAAACATTCCGGCACTGAGTACTGAATATTGTAGAGCATTTATCTTCTATCCATTTCGTAAAAAAATGACAGTTCTAGCTATATTAGAACATTTTTTATGGTGTTATGCAGCGTATTTTGAGTCCCGACTTCTCGGGTTCAGGTACGGTGAGAGCTTGGGTTCTTTGTTCTCGACCGGGTCAGTCCCTGGCAAGGAAGGAAAGTCCAAACATGACTGGTCAAAGGCACACTTATATATATTAACAATAGACAACTACATAGACACCTGTGATCAAAACTATGAGACATATGATAACCAGATAATCTCAGAAGGCTAGCCCTTACAATAAATATCTCCACCTTGTTCAAAAAGTTTGACCCTTACACAGAATTCTACCCTTCCTTACATATGATAATTTCCACACAGTGTCGTATATATGGTTCACACAATGCACCAGGTGCGCTTGGTTTCAGACATATCACAGAGACAGTCAAGTATATCTCAATACCCCAAACTTGTGACATAGACGACAGTATATACTATATTTTTTATATATATATATATATATATATATATATATATATATATATATATATATATATATATATATATATATATATATATATATATATATATATATATATATATATATATATATATATATATATATATATATATATAAGAATATATATATATATATATATATATATATATATATATATATATATATATATATATATATATTTTTGCATAACATAAATGACCTATCCTAGTTATATGCACCCTTGTGACACAGACGATATCCGAGCTAGCCTTATGCTACGTGTGCGTAACATAGGACAAGAGAATATTGCATTCACGATCTATCTGCGCGCAGAGGGGAGGGGGAGGAGGGGGAGGGGGGCGAGTAGTGATATAGACTTCCTTACGAGACAGGGAGTTGGGAGTACACCTCATGTATCACTTTCTATTCACTTCATATCTCCAAAGCGATAAGGGGGGGGGGGGAGAGGATGCGGCACTGATGCTGTCTGCCCGTATGTAACACTGGGGAGGGATAGTAACACTTGGAGGCAGCCCGTGGCCTAACGCCACGCACTCTGCGCGTGAGCTTATTGGTGGGGAGTTCACTATTCCACACGAGGAGGTAACACTGGGGGAAGGAGACACTGGGGGCAGGGGTAGGTCCACTGGAGTAGGGGCTTGCCAGACACTAGGGGACAAACAACCTCAGAGTCTTTTACTCACGGAACAGGCGGAGGGGAGCGCTCAGGTCACGGGCGCCAGGAACCACAGGCGGCGGCCGGGCGTTGAGGGTGTGCTGTCCGTAGTGCATTCCAGGGGTAGGTCGCCTGTGGCGTCGCCACGAGTCCCGTATGAGTTGGTGGGGGCGTGGTGAGCGGCCTTCTTTCCGTAGAGGCCCTGGGTGATGCAGGGCTCTCTGTAATTGGGCCGAAGGGGGCCAGGAGGCGCGCTGTGCGACGCTGGCCGTTAGCTGTCGTTGGGGTACTGGGGGCGGACCTGGGGAGGCCCGGGCCATGGGTCAGCTGTGGGGAGGGCGGCACCCTGGCTGAGTTGCCATCTGGTCTGACAGGGGCGGCCATCAAGGAAAGTCTGGTGGCTACAGCAGGTGTCAGCGGAAGCCCGCTGACTCTGGGGGCTGTGGTTTCATCTGCGGGAGGAGGCCGTCAGAGGTGGACTGCGGCCTCTCGTCCTGGCGGAACCCGGCAGCACGTGGGGAGGGTGGGGCTGCAAGGACCGGACACCTGGCCTCGGGGATGTCTCGCCCAGTTTGGTCTCGGGTGAGGTGCCTGTAGGGGAACAAATCCCACCCTCTCGAGGAGGGAGATGGGGAGAGGGGCGCCTCGTTCCACCGCAGGAGTGGTGGGCGGAACTAGAGGAGTTTTTCTCTGTAGGAGCTTGGGGACTAGCAGAGGGAGGGCAGCCGAGGGCCGGGCCTCCTACTTGGCGGGCTTGTGAGGCCCCACTGAAACCCCAGTCCGGGGTGTGCGGGGAAGGTTTGGAGGACTTCCCTCCATCAGGCAGCCCTGTTGGGTACTGCCTGTGCTCCTAGGGAAGGCAGGAGTGCAGTAGGAGTCGGGGGAGACTCTCCCGGATACCGCCAACCTGGGCGGCTGAGAAATAGTGCCCATCGGGCTCTCCCGGCCACGGCCACGGATCCTGCGGAACCTGCACTCTGGCCATAAGGCCTGGGACTCCTGCCCCAGCGATGTCAGGAGGAAGAGGTCCGATGTACTCTCTCGGCTTGCACCATAGCTCCAACGGAGCGTGCCCTCCTACTGCTGGGGTCAGGATTCCTGTCTCTGTTATGGTGGGAGGAAGATGTCGGACGAACTCTCTCTGCATATGCCACAGCTCCGATGGAGCGTGCCCTCCCTCCATCAGGGAAGGGTTTGTCCCAGGGACAGTGGGAGGAAGAGGTCGGATGAACTCTCCCGGCTTGTGCCACAGCTCCAATGGAGCGTGCCCACCTTCCGTCGAGGTAGAGGGATAGCAACCCTTTAGGCTCCTCCTGAGTCATCTGTTAAATAGGAAACAGATCCAGAGGACTTGGCATCCGAGGGTTTGTTTGGGACTTTGCCACTGCAAGTCCCACCCTGATTCTGGCGAGTGTTCCCTCCGCTGAAATGTAGTGTACTTTTACTGTAGGTGGTCTGGCTGCGGGGAAGAGGGGCGTAGGGTCACGGGGGAGATACGCTGTTTATGCCCAGAAGGCTCGGCAGGTGTAAACAAACCTCTCCATCAACTCCTTGTGGGATGGGGGTCACCTACCTGTACCCTCCTCCTAGGGTGGTAGTGTCTGGCCTGCTCCACCGAGCCGGTATTTCATATGGCATAGGGAATATAATCGTTCATCATGCTTGGCCGCTCTGAGTGAACTGTTTCCTGTCATTTCATTCTCGCCCGCCCAGGCCTCACGCTCCCTACATTCTTCACTCAGTGATTTGTGAGGCATCGAAAATTTATTACAATCATTTTATTCCCCTGCCTTAATTGCATTGTTATGATACTGATACATGTTACAAATGAATAAATGATCATCCTAATGGATGAAAACAATAAAGGATATAAAACACTATACATTATCGTTCAGTCATGTATTCATTTACTCACTGACAAATATACAGTACTCACACACTGCATGTTTTTCACAACAATACAGTCTATGAATACTGTATATGAGTATATGTCAGTGAGTAAATGAATATATTACTGAACGACAAAGTATGGTGTTTTATATCCTTTATTTATTTATTTTTTCATCCATTAGGAAGACCATTCATTCATTTGTAACATGTATCAGTTTCATAACAATACAGTTAAAAATTAGGGCAGGGGAATGATATGATTGTAATAATTTCTCAATAATCACTGAGTGAGGAATGTAGGGAGCGTGAGCTCTGGGAGGGCTAGAATGGAATGATAGGAAACAATTCACTCACATCGGCCAGGCATGATGAACAACTATTCTTATTCCCTATGCTCTGTGAGTAAATGAGCATTGAATAAATAAGTGACTGATACAATATGGTAAAAAAAATTTTTTAGATTTTTTTCGTTTATTGGGAAGATCAAACAACAATTGTTGTGAAAAAAAATACAGCAAATTATATGGTTGGACTCAACCTACGTCGAAAGAGTGTGAGCGGATGATTTCACCTAGACGAATCCTGAGTCTAAAAAGTGCGAGCGGTTGGATTTTACATGGACGAATCCTGTGTCGAAAAAGTGTGAGCGGTTGGATTCTTCACTGGGCCCCCGTGTATGAAAGGGATACATACGCCTATATATATATATATATATATATATATATATATATATATATATATATATATATATGTATATAAATATATATATATATATATATATATATATATATATATATATATATATATATATATATATATATATTTATATATGTACATAAATATAATATATATATATATATATATATATATATATATATATATATATATATATATATATATATATATATATATATATTGTTACGGTAGCGACGGCCCGGGGCTATTACAAAAAGACCACAAGGCTGCCTTAGATGGTCGGCCTCCACTGCGTTGCAAAAATAACGCAGACCCCGGCACTGACACTCCGCAAACTAGAGAAAAACTGCGCAACGGAAAAGTACTTACTTAAGAACGCAACACTCTGTACTTTGATGATAAAACGGAACAGCCTACCTATAGATCTAGCCTACTATCGTCACTACCGGAAGTAATACCGCCCAAGACAATATACAGGAACACCTCCCACTTACTTCCGGTGGTGACGACTTTCTACTTAACCCGTGTCCAAGGGGGAACGCAGTTAATAGCTCACGATGGTTCTCACTAGCCTTGTGCAAAGAGATGGGATTAACTGTGTAGGGGTTAGGGGTGTGTGTGTATGTACGTGTGTTGGGGAACGTTAATTAAGGCAGCGAGAGACTACGGTGAGCCAGACTGGCCCTCCAAAGACAACAAAGGTCACAAAAACAAATAAAATAACTACTTCCCTCAGTCAGCAACAAAAGAATAAAAATAAACTTAAATGAAAACGCCAGCTCGGCATAAAAATGACTGGGGAGAGAGAGAGTGTGCATACACCCGATACTGAAGCTGGTTGGGAAGAGACTGCTTGCTGCTAGGCTCGTGTGCAGTCAAGCGCGAACGCATGAATCAAATTAATTAATAAGAACTTAAATTCGTGCCCCTCTCTCTCTACAATAAATTGGTACTTCTAATGCAAGCAAAACATCATTAAATATACTGGTAGCTCACATAAGACAATCAAAATAATCAAATGCATTCTCAGCATGGTATTAAATAAAATTGCCCTCAGTGGCAGGAACGAAAGAAACAAAGAACTTGTAACACTCGCTAATGTAAACTCCGCGAATGACACGGATACATACTGCATAATCCCCTAGCCCAGCTGTAACGGCTGCACCCGTGGGAACGGAAAGGCGGACAGCGTAACACGCCCTTCCCCAAGGGAAAATTTTGAGCCCTGGATCAAAATTTTCGAATCAAGACCCTGACCCCTCCCTGGATAAACAATCAGCAATTACGTTATCAGTCCCTTTAATATGCCTAACTTCTAAATTGTACTCTTGCAAAAGCAAACTCCAGCGGGTCAAACGCTGGTTCTTAAATTTAAACTTGTTCAAAAACTGCAGGGGATGATGGTCTGAATAAATCTTGATCACAGGGCCAAAAGGGGGCAGGTAGACAGCAAAGTGTTGCAGGGCCAGGATAATCGCTAATAACTCCTGCTCTATGACGGAATAGTTCTTCTGGGCTCTATTAAACTTCTTTGAGAAGTATGATATGGGATGTTCAACCTGGCCCTCATCCGGCTGCATCAACACTGCTCCTACCCCTACTCGGCTAGCATCAACTGCCAGCACAAAAGATTTGTCAAAATCTGGTGCACGCAATATAGGGTGGTGGCACAGCAGAGACTTAACAGTAGTAAAAGCTTGCTCACACTCGGCTGTCCACTGCCACTTCTTATCCTTGCGCAATAAGTCAGTAAGAGGGGCAAGCACTGTGGAGTAATTCCCAATAAATCGTCTGTAATAGCCGATCATGCCCAAAAATCGCTGGAGGGCACGGCGACACTGGGGTGCTGCAAAGTTGGAAATGGCATCCACCTTAGCCCGAGGTGGAGCCACTTGCCCATGTCCTACAACAAATCCAAGGTACTGGACCTTAGCACGTACGAACTCGCACTTGTCCAAGTTGACTACTAAGCCAGCTTCCTCCAACCGCTTAATGAGCATTTCCACATGATCAAGGTGCTCCTCCCACTTGGTGTCATACACAATGACATCATCGATGTAAACGACACAATTAGGTATGCCATCCACCACTTTATCCATAAGCCTCTGGAAAGTGGCTGGAGCATTCTTCAATCCATAAGGCATCACCTGGCACTGATATACTGCACCACTGACAACAAAGCTAGCCACTTGTTTAGCCCGTTCCGTCAGCGGGACCTGCCAGTATCCTTTTACTAAGTCAAGTTTGGTGATATAAGTGGCATTTCCCACCTTGTCCACGGAGTCATCGACCCGAGGCAAGGGATAAGCATCGGTCTTAGACAGTGAGTTAACTTTCCGGAAGTCCACACACAACCTAACCTTCCCATCTGGCTTCGGCTGCAAGGTAACTGGTGAACTCCACTCACTGAAACTCCTCTTGATCAATCCATGGTCCAACATATACTTGATCTCATTATCGAGAGCTTTCTGTCTGATAGGGTTGATGCGGTAGGGAGCTAATTTTACAGGCTTACTATCCCCAACGTCAATGTCATGAGTAGCCCAAGTTGTCAATCCCGGTGAATCTCCAAAAACTTTCGGATGTTTCCATAATCTGTTGCACAGCTCTTCTCGCTTTACTGGATCAAGGTGTCGCAATTTCTCCACCAGAGCTGCATAACCATTGCCCTCCCATAGGTCAGCTGGTAACATCTCACCACGACTAAGCACTTCCTCCTGCTCCTCCAACTCACTACCAACCGCCAAAACTACAGGAGCGCTCTTATCCCTGGTTCCCTCAACGTCCACTCCAAAGTCACCTTCCAGGGACTGTGGCTGTAACCCTGGTCCACTACTCACATCACCGGCACCAACAGCTCCCTCCACAGCACGTTCCTTTGATGCCACGTCCTCCTTTCCCCGTCCTTCACATCCCAGGTGAGAGACATCAGCAGTCATCCCACAATGAGAATCAACTGGGCGGTAGTATGGCTTCAACATATTAATGTGGCACAACTGAGTACTCTTCCGCCTATCTGGGGTAACAATTAGATAGTCAAGTTCCCCAACTCTCTTCTTCACAATATAAGGACCACTGAATCTAGCCGCCAGAGGTTTTCCTTGCATGGGCAGCAGTGCCAAAACTTCATCTCCTTGCTTAAACTCACGACTTCTGACCTTCTTATCGTAATGAGCCTTCATTTTCGCTTGAGCCCCGATTAGATGGTCACGGGCAAGCTCTAAAGCGCAATGCAGTCTCTCCCGAGTGCGGCAGACATAGTCAAGCATGGATTCCTGGTTGCCAGATTTGTTGTTACTCCAGGCCTCTCGCACCACATCCAAGGGACCACGAACTCTGTGCCCAAACACTAACTCATTGGGTGAAAACCCTAACGACTCAGTTGGTACCTCTCTCACTGCAAACATAACAAAGGGTACCGCTAGGTCCCAATCCTTTCCACTATCATAGCAGAAGGTGCGCAGCATTGTCTTTAAGGTCTGATGATGCCTCTCCAGGGCACCTTGTGACTGCGGATGGTAGGCACTGGACAAAATGTGTTTGATGCCCAACTCTGTCATTGTCTGCTTAAACAAATTAGATGTAAAATTTACTCCACGGTCTGACTGCAACTCCTTGGGCAGGCCAAAATGAGTAAAGAACAGGATAAGTTGCTTGACTACTGACTTCGCCTGCATGCTTCTGATTGGTATAGCCTCTGGGTATCGCGTTGTAACATCCATTATGGTTAACAAATACTTGTTTCCAGCAGAAGTAGGAGGTAAAGGGCCCACGATATCAATGATTACCCGGGTAAACGGAGGTTCAACTGCAGGAATGGGAGTCAAAGGGGCCACAGGAAGAACTTGATTAGGCTTGCCCACTATCTGACACGTGTGACAGCTCTTGATGTACGCAGCAACTTGTCCCGGCATACTTGGCCACCAAAAGTTATATCTTAAGCGCTGCACTGTCTTTCTGTTTCCCAAGTGACCTGCTAAAGGTCCCTCATGTGCTAACTGTATTAACGGCACCCTATACTGCACAGGCACCACCACCTGCACTAACTCACCCACTCCTCCATCCACCGTGGCGCCAGTGGGCGTCCATCGGCGATGTAAAACATTGTCTTTAATCAGGAACTCCTCCTTACCACACTCCATACTTCTTTCTTCCCCTACTCGAGCAAACAAGGGCTTTAATGTTACATCCTCCTGTTGCTTCACCCTCAATTCTGCTGGCCCAACACCCGCCAGCTCTACTGAGGACTGAGATAAGGGACTGGTCGGGACACTGGATTGCGAAGGGCGATCAATCTCAGCGTCACCTCTAGTACACTCGACAGGGGGAGGAATGTCAGACTCCACACTGACATCATCACCTCTACCCTCAACAGTGACACTCTGTTCCTCAGGCGCGTTTGACGGTGGTCCTGCATCCCCGCAGTCGACCCCAGCGTCCTGAAATTCTTCTAATTCAGTCGGTGGGCTGGGTTCAGTCTCCACACAGACACACTCAGCACCACCTCTAGTGTCCTGAGTGGGAAGTGGGCGGCGCCCATGCACGCATTCCCACTCTCCTCACCCACCACAGCAACACTCTGCTCACTAGGTTCCTCC
Source organism: Coenobita brevimanus (assembly GCF_032717465.1). Lineage (NCBI taxonomy): Eukaryota > Metazoa > Arthropoda > Malacostraca > Decapoda > Coenobitidae > Coenobita > Coenobita brevimanus. Next base: position 28,706 of record NW_027644823.1, on the reverse strand, counting down.
ATTGGTGGCCCTGCCTCATCACAGTCGACCCCAAGAACCTGTGACTTCACCAGTTCTTCCTCCCGGGCTGCAACCTGTGCCATAGATCTTGTAATTGCACAGACCGGGAAACATGGCTTCCACTTCTGCATCAACTTCAATACCAATTTCTGGGGCGTCAAAACACTTCTCTGCCACAACAACTGGTGGGGGAAGAGATGGAAATACTTTCTCCCCAGCCAGGTCGTTCCCCAGCAGAAAATCAACCCCTCTACTGGCATTACATCAGCAACAGCTACTTGAGCTGCAGCCTGAACAATGGGGCAATCGAGTTCCACATGAACATAATCATAGTATTCATCTGAGTTCATGCCTCTACACAGCACATACTTCCCTGAGTTTACAGGCCCTCCAGTCACGTTTCTGCACACAGACTGTTGTGCACAGGTATCACGAACCACAGTAACTGGATAACTGATCCCATGAATTTTCACTGTGCCGTGACACATAAAAGGTTTACACCAGTCTAGGGACGATTTCTGAGGCAGTTCATCCGGAGGTGGCGTAGCATGTTGGGTAACTTTTTCAGCCTGAGCTGGCAGCGAGCACAGCCGGCTGCACTCCAGCTTTCCACAGACTTCTCCCTCACCGTTACCACTCTCCCAACTCCTCTCGTTCACCTGACTCGAACCTACAATTAGTGCCACTGGTTTGGCATTTTGGGAGGCCTTCCACTTAGGGCAGTTAGGCTTGATGTGCCCACTCTGTTTGCAAAAGTAACAAACTAGCTTCGAACTGGATACAGGGCTCTTTCTCCCTGAATTCTTTTTCTCCTCTGTACTTCCCTTGGACTGATTCACGGGAGATTTATCCCAGGCAGGGCCACTCACAGTCCTCTCCCTGGAATACTGAAAATTAGCATACTTGACCCCCATACTCCGCAAGGCAAACACCCGGTCATCAGCCCACGTCGCTGCTTCCTTCACGGTCTTAAATCTCTTCTCCCTAATTTTAACACCAATTTCTTTGTCAGCCATGTTGGTAAAATGTTCCATCAAAAGCAGTTCACGCACCTCGTTATACGAAGTGGCGCTCTCACTCAGCAACCACTCGTCTAACCTCTCCTCCAGATACCTGGCGTAGGCCATATAGGTGTCAGCAGGTCTTTTCCGAGCACCACGGAACAACAACCGATAAGCCTCTGGTCTAAGTTCATATGCCTTCAGGATGGCTGTTTTAAATTCATCATAATCATCTACATCCTCAGGGCTCAACCTATTATACACTTCCAAAGCTTTTCCCTTCAGCACATTAGATACCAAGCCCACCCAGCGCTGCCTTGGCCACTCAAACTCCCTAGCCTTCTTTTCAAACCTGACAAACCATTCTGTCACCTTCAACTCATCAAATGCTGGCACTAATTTTAGACTCCTTGAGAACCAACTCTCCCTATCCTCTGCACGGCCTGAGGTTTGGGTATCTGAAGTTGGTCTATTAGCAGTCACCTCCAAGCGAGTCTTCTCCAGCTCAAATCGCATTTTTTCACGCTGCAACTCCATCTCCCTCTCTTCTTTCTCTCTTGCACGCTGCATCTCCATCTCCCTCTCTTCTTTTGCACGCTGCATTTCCCTCTCTTCTTTCTCTCTTGCACGCTGCATTTCCATCTCCATCTCTTCTTTTGCACGCTGCATTTCCTCTCTTCTTTCTCTCTTGCACGCTGCATTTCCATCTCCCTCTCTTCTTTTGCACGCTGCATTTCCATCTCCAACTTTTTCAACTCCAACTGCAACTGGGCCTCCGGTGACAAGACTCCAGGGTATATGGGAGTGGAATGAACAGCTCCAGGGAAAGCACCAGACATACCTGGGGGAACTGCTCTAAACTGGCTCAGCGGCATCATAGATGGTAATAGTGGGGTAGTGAAACGAGGCAGCTCAGCACCATAGTCAAACTCAGGGCTCACACGGGGAGTACCTTTGCTATGTGCCTCTCGTTGTTCCATATTTTCCTTATCCACAGGTGACTCAGCACGTACGCGATCTGGTGTAGACACGCGTGACTCCATGGCGACAAATCAATGGCAGTACTGAATAATGAAATACTAATGCTGACTGAGAAACTTACACACATCAACTTCACCTCAAAGCACAGAGAACGCCAAGGTAACGATATCCTAGCAAGAAGAAGGCACTGTTAGGATATCCTGATGCGAGGTCGCCACTGTTACGGTGGCGCCAGCCCGGGGCTATTACAAAAAGACAACAAGTCAGCCTTAGATGATCGGCCTCCACTGCGTTGCAAAAATAACGCAGACCCCGGCACTGACACTCCGCAAACTAGAGAAAAACTGCGCAACGGAAAAGTACTTACTTAAGAACGCAACACTCTGTACTTTGATAATAAAACGGAACAGCCTACCTATAGATCTAGCCTACTATCGTCACTACCGGAAGTAATACCGCCCGAGACAGTATACAGGAACACCTCCCACTTACTTCCGGTGGTGACGACTTTCTACTTAACCCGTGTCCAAGGGGGAACGCAGTTAATAGCTCACGATGGTTCTCACTAGCCTTGTGCAAAGAGATGGGATTAACTGTGTAGGGGTTAGGGGTGTGTGTGTATGTACGTGTGTTGGGGAACGTTAACAAAGGCAGCGAGAAGACCACGGTGAGCCAAACTGGCCCTCCAAAGACAACAAGGTCACAAAAACAAATAAAATATCTACTTCCCTCAGTCAGCAACAAAAGAATAAAAATAAACTTAAATGAAAACGCCAGCTCGGCATTAAAAAAAAATGACTGGGGAGAGAGAGAGAGTGTACAAACACCCGATACTGAAGCTGGTTGGGAAGAGACTGCCCTGACGCCTGGCTCGTGTGCAGCCAAGCGCGAACGCATGAATCAAATTAATTAATAAGAACTTAAATTCGTGCCCCTCTCTCTCTACAATAAATTGGTACTTCTAATGCAAGCAAAACATCATTAAATATACTGGTAGCTCACATAAGACAATCAAAATAATCAAATGCATTCTCAGCATGGTATTAAATAAAATTGCCCTCAGTGGCAGGAACGAAAGAAACAAAAGAACTTGTAACACTCGCTAATGTAAACTCCGCGAATGACACGGATACATACTGCATAATCCCCTAGCCCAGCTGTAACGGCTGCACCCGTGGGAACGGAAAGGCGGACAGCGTAACACGCCCTTCCCCAAGGGAAAATTTTGAGCCCTGGATCAAAATTTTCGAATCAAGACCCTGACCCCTCCCTGGATAAACAATCAGCAATTACGTTATCAGTCCCTTTAATATGCCTAACTTCTAAATTGTACTCTTGCAAAAGCAAACTCCAGCGGGTCAAACGCTGGTTCTTAAATTTAAACTTGTTCAAAAACTGCAGGGGATGATGGTCTGAATAAATCTTGATCACAGGGCCAAAAGGGGGCAGGTAGACAGCAAAGTGTTGCAGGGCCAGGATAATCGCTAATAACTCCTGCTCTATGACGGAATAGTTCTTCTGGGCTCTATTAAACTTCTTTGAGAAGTATGATATGGGATGTTCAACCTGGCCCTCATCCGGCTGCATCAACACTGCTCCTACCCCTACTCGGCTAGCATCAACTGCCAGCACAAAAGATTTGTCAAAATCTGGTGCACGCAATATAGGGTGGTGGCACAGCAGAGACTTAACAGTAGTAAAAGCTTGCTCACACTCGGCTGTCCACTGCCACTTCTTATCCTTGCGCAATAAGTCAGTAAGAGGGGCAAGCACTGTGGAGTAATTCCCAATAAATCGTCTGTAATAGCCGATCATGCCCAAAAATCGCTGGAGGGCACGGCGACACTGGGGTGCTGCAAAGTTGGAAATGGCATCCACCTTAGCCCGAGGTGGAGCCACTTGCCCATGTCCTACAACAAATCCAAGGTACTGGACCTTAGCACGTACGAACTCGCACTTGTCCAAGTTGACTACTAAGCCAGCTTCCTCCAACCGCTTAATGAGCATTTCCACATGATCAAGGTGCTCCTCCCACTTGGTGTCATACACAATGACATCATCGATGTAAACGACACAATTAGGTATGCCATCCACCACTTTATCCATAAGCCTCTGGAAAGTGGCTGGAGCATTCTTCAATCCATAAGGCATCACCTGGCACTGATATACTGCACCACTGACAACAAAGCTAGCCACTTGTTTAGCCCGTTCCGTCAGCGGGACCTGCCAGTATCCTTTTACTAAGTCAAGTTTGGTGATATAAGTGGCATTTCCCACCTTGTCCACGGAGTCATCGACCCGAGGCAAGGGATAAGCATCGGTCTTAGACAGTGAGTTAACTTTCCGGAAGTCCACACACAACCTAACCTTCCCATCTGGCTTCGGCTGCAAGGTAACTGGTGAACTCCACTCACTGAAACTCCTCTTGATCAATCCATGGTCCAACATATACTTGATCTCATTATCGAGAGCTTTCTGTCTGATAGGGTTGATGCGGTAGGGAGCTAATTTTACAGGCTTACTATCCCCAACGTCAATGTCATGAGTAGCCCAAGTTGTCAATCCCGGTGAATCTCCAAAAACTTTCGGATGTTTCCATAATCTGTTGCACAGCTCTTCTCGCTTTACTGGATCAAGGTGTCGCAATTTCTCCACCAGAGCTGCATAACCATTGCCCTCCCATAGGTCAGCTGGTAACATCTCACCACGACTAAGCACTTCCTCCTGCTCCTCCAACTCACTACCAACCGCCAAAACTACAGGAGCGCTCTTATCCCTGGTTCCCTCAACGTCCACTCCAAAGTCACCTTCCAGGGACTGTGGCTGTAACCCTGGTCCACTACTCACATCACCGGCACCAACAGCTCCCTCCACAGCACGTTCCTTTGATGCCACGTCCTCCTTTCCCCGTCCTTCACATCCCAGGTGAGAGACATCAGCAGTCATCCCACAATGAGAATCAACTGGGCGGTAGTATGGCTTCAACATATTAATGTGGCACAACTGAGTACTCTTCCGCCTATCTGGGGTAACAATTAGATAGTCAAGTTCCCCAACTCTCTTCTTCACAATATAAGGACCACTGAATCTAGCCGCCAGAGGTTTTCCTTGCATGGGCAGCAGTGCCAAAACTTCATCTCCTTGCTTAAACTCACGACTTCTGACCTTCTTATCGTAATGAGCCTTCATTTTCGCTTGAGCCCCGATTAGATGGTCACGGGCAAGCTCTAAAGCGCAATGCAGTCTCTCCCGAGTGCGGCAGACATAGTCAAGCATGGATTCCTGGTTGCCAGATTTGTTGTTACTCCAGGCCTCTCGCACCACATCCAAGGGACCACGAACTCTGTGCCCAAACACTAACTCATTGGGTGAAAACCCTAACGACTCAGTTGGTACCTCTCTCACTGCAAACATAACAAAGGGTACCGCTAGGTCCCAATCCTTTCCACTATCATAGCAGAAGGTGCGCAGCATTGTCTTTAAGGTCTGATGATGCCTCTCCAGGGCACCTTGTGACTGCGGATGGTAGGCACTGGACAAAATGTGTTTGATGCCCAACTCTGTCATTGTCTGCTTAAACAAATTAGATGTAAAATTTACTCCACGGTCTGACTGCAACTCCTTGGGCAGGCCAAAATGAGTAAAGAACAGGATAAGTTGCTTGACTACTGACTTCGCCTGCATGCTTCTGATTGGTATAGCCTCTGGGTATCGCGTTGTAACATCCATTATGGTTAACAAATACTTGTTTCCAGCAGAAGTAGGAGGTAAAGGGCCCACGATATCAATGATTACCCGGGTAAACGGAGGTTCAACTGCAGGAATGGGAGTCAAAGGGGCCACAGGAAGAACTTGATTAGGCTTGCCCACTATCTGACACGTGTGACAGCTCTTGATGTACGCAGCAACTTGTCCCGGCATACTTGGCCACCAAAAGTTATATCTTAAGCGCTGCACTGTCTTTCTGTTTCCCAAGTGACCTGCTAAAGGTCCCTCATGTGCTAACTGTATTAACGGCACCCTATACTGCACAGGCACCACCACCTGCACTAACTCACCCACTCCTCCATCCACCGTGGCGCCAGTGGGCGTCCATCGGCGATGTAAAACATTGTCTTTAATCAGGAACTCCTCCTTACCACACTCCATACTTCTTTCTTCCCCTACTCGAGCAAACAAGGGCTTTAATGTTACATCCTCCTGTTGCTTCACCCTCAATTCTGCTGGCCCAACACCCGCCAGCTCTACTGAGGACTGAGATAAGGGACTGGTCGGGACACTGGATTGCGAAGGGCGATCAATCTCAGCGTCACCTCTAGTACACTCGACAGGGGGAGGAATGTCAGACTCCACACTGACATCATCATCACCTCTACCCTCAACAGTGACACTCTGTTCCTCAGGCGCGTTTGACGGTGGTCCTGCATCCCCGCAGTCGACCCCAGCGTCCTGAAATTCTTCTAATTCAGTCGGTGGGCTGGGTTCAGTCTCCACACAGACACACTCAGCACCACCTCTAGTGTCCTGAGTGGGAAGTGGGGCGGCGCCCATGCACGCATTCCCACTCTCCTCACCCACCACAGCAACACTCTGCTCACTAGGTTCCTCCATTGGTGGCCCTGCCTCATCACAGTCGACCCCAAGAACCTGTGACTTCACCAGTTCTTCCTCCCGGGCTGCAACCTGTGCCATAGATCTTGTAATTGCACAGACCGGGAACATGGCTTCCACTTCTGCATCAACTTCAATACCAATTTCTGGGGCGTCAAAACACTTCTCTGCCACAACAACTGGTGGGGGAAGAGATGGAAATACTTTCTCCCCAGCCAGGTCGTTCCCCAGCAGAAAATCAACCCCTCTACTGGCATTACATCAGCAACAGCTACTTGAGCTGCAGCCTGAACAATGGGGCAATCGAGTTCCACATGAACATAATCATAGTATTCATCTGAGTTCATGCCTCTACACAGCACATACTTCCCTGAGTTTACAGGCCCTCCAGTCACGTTTCTGCACACAGACTGTTGTGCACAGGTATCACGAGCCACAGTAACTGGATAACTGATCCCATGAATTTTCACTGTGCCGTGACATATAAAAGGTTTACACCAGTCTAGGGACGATTTCTGAGGCAGTTCATCCGGAGGTGGCGTAGCATGTTGGGTAACCTTTTTCAGCCTGAGCTGGCAGCGAGCACAGCCGGCTGCACTCCAGCTTTCCACAGACTTCTCCCTCACCGTTACCACTCTCCCAACTCCTCTCGTTCACCTGACTCGAACCTACAATTAGTGCCACTGGTTTGGCATTTTGGGAGGCCTTCCACTTAGGGCAGTTAGGCTTGATGTGCCCACTCTGTTTGCAAAAGTAACAAACTAGCTTCGAACTGGATACAGGGCTCTTTCTCCCTGAATTCTTTTTCTCCTCTGTACTTCCCTTGGACTGATTCACGGGAGATTTATCCCAGGCAGGGCCACTCACAGTCCTCTCCCTGGAATACTGAAAATTAGCATACTTGACCCCCATACTCCGCAAGGCAAACACCCGGTCATCAGCCCACGTCGCTGCTTCCTTCACGGTCTTAAATCTCTTCTCCCTAATTTTAACACCAATTTCTTTGTCAGCCATGTTGGTAAAATGTTCCATCAAAAGCAGTTCACGCACCTCGTTATACGAAGTGGCGCTCTCACTCAGCAACCACTCGTCTAACCTCTCCTCCAGATACCTGGCGTAGGCCATATAGGTGTCAGCAGGCCTTTTCCGAGCACCACGGAACAACAACCGATAAGCCTCTGGTCTAAGTTCATATGCCTTCAGGATGGCTGTTTTAAATTCATCATAATCATCTACATCCTCAGGGCTCAACCTATTATACACTTCCAAGGCTTTTCCCTTCAGCACATTAGATACCAACCCCACCCAGCGCTGCCTTGGCCACTCAAACTCCCTAGCCTTCTTTCAAACCTGACAAACCATTCTGTCACCTTCAACTCATCAAATGCTGGCACTAATTTTAGACTCCTTGAGAACCAACTCTCCCTATCCTCTGCACGGCCTGAGGTTTGGGTATCTGAAGTTGGTCTATTAGCAGTCACCTCCAAGCGAGTCTTCTCCAGCTCAAATCGCATTTTTTCACGCTGCAACTCCATCTCTTCTTTCTCTCTTGCACGCTGCATCTCCCTCTCCCTCTCTTCTTTTGCACGCTGCATTTCCCTCTCTTCTTTCTCTCTTGCACGCTGCATTTCCATCTCCATCTCTTCTTTTGCACGCTGCATTTCCCTCTCTTCTTTCTCTCTTGCACGCTGCATTTCCATCTCCCTCTCTTCTTTTGCACGCTGCATTTCCATCTCCAACTTTTTCAACTCCAACTGCAACTGAGCCTCCGGTGACAAGACTCCAGGGTATATGGGAGTGGAATGAACAACTCCAGGGAAAGCACCAGACATACCTGGGGGAACTGCTCTAAACTGGCTCGGCGGCATCATAGATGGTAATAGTGGGGTAGCGAAACGAGGCAGCTCAGCACCATAGTCAAACTCAGGGCTCACACGGGGAGTACCTTTGCTATGTGCCTCTCGTTGTTCCATATTTTCCATATCCACAGGTGACTCAGCACGTACGCGATCTGGTGTAGACACGCGTGACTCCATGGCGACAAATCAATGGCAGTACTGAATAATGAAATACTAATGCTGACTGAGAAACTACACACACATCAACTTCACCTCAAAGCACAGAGAACGCCAAGGTAACGATATCCTAGCAAGAAGAAGGCACTGTTAGGATATCCTGATGCGAGGTCGCCACTGTTACGGTAGCGCCAGCCCGGGGCTATTACAAAAAGACAACAAGTCAGCCTTAGATGATCGGCCTCCACTGCGTTGCAAAAATAACGCAGACCCCGGCACTGACACTCCGCAAACTAGAGAAAAACTGCGCAACGGAAAAGTACTTACTTAAGAACGCAACACTCTGTACTTTGATAATAAAACGGAACAGCCTACCTATAGATCTAGCCTACTATCGTCACTACCGGAAGTAATACCGCCCGAGACAGTATACAGGAACACCTCCCACTTACTTCCGGTGGTGACGACTTTCTACTTAACCCGTGTCCAAGGGGGAACGCAGTTAATAGCTCACGATGGTTCTCACTAGCCTTGTGCAAAGAGATGGGATTAACTGTGTAGGGGTTAGGGGTGTGTGTGTATGTACGTGTGTTGGGGAACGTTAACAAAGGCAGCGAGAGACTACGGTGAGCTAGACTGGCCCTCCAAAGACAACACGGTTACAAAAACAAAATAAAATAACTACTTCCCTCAGTCAGCAACAAAAGAATAAAAATAAACTTAAATGAAAACGCCAGCTCGGCATAAAAATGACTGGGGAGAGAGAGAGTGTACAAACACCCGATACTGAAGCTGGTTGGGAAGAGACTGCTTGCTGATCAAGGCTCGTTGCAGTCAAGCGCGAACGCATGAATCAAATTAATTAATAAGAACTTAAATTCGTGCCCCTCTCTCTCTACAATAAATTGGTACTTCTAATGCAAGCAAAACATCATTAAATATACTGGTAGCTCACATAAGACAATCAAAATAATCAAATGCATTCTCAGCATGGTATTAAATAAAATTGCCCTCAGTGGCAGGAACGAAAGAAACAAAAGAACTTGTAACACTCGCTAATTTAAACTCCGCGAATGACACGGATACATACTGCATAATCCCCCTAGCCCAGCTGTAACGGCTGCACCCGTGGGAACGGAAAGGCGGACAGCGTAACACGCCCTTCCCCAAGGGAAAATTTTGAGCCCTGGATCAAAATTTTCGAATCAAGACCCTGACCCCTCCCTGGATAAACAATCAGCAATTACGTTATCAGTCCCTTTAATATGCCTAACTTCTAAATTGTACTCTTGCAAAAGCAAACTCCAGCGGGTCAAACGCTGGTTCTTAAATTTAAACTTGTTCAAAAACTGCAGGGGATGATGGTCTGAATAAATCTTGATCACAGGGCCAAAAGGGGGCAGGTAGACAGCAAAGTGTTGCAGGGCCAGGATAATCGCTAATAACTCCTGCTCTATGACGGAATAGTTCTTCTGGGCTCTATTAAACTTCTTTGAGAAGTATGATATGGGATGTTCAACCTGGCCCTCATCCGGCTGCATCAACACTGCTCCTACCCCTACTCGGCTAGCATCAACTGCCAGCACAAAAGATTTGTCAAAATCTGGTGCACGCAATATAGGGTGGTGGCACAGCAGAGACTTAACAGTAGTAAAAGCTTGCTCACACTCGGCTGTCCACTGCCACTTCTTATCCTTGCGCAATAAGTCAGTAAGAGGGGCAAGCACTGTGGAGTAATTCCCAATAAATCTTCTGTAATAGCCGATCATGCCCAAAAATCGCTGGAGGGCACGGCGACACTGGGGTGCTGCAAAGTTGGAAATGGCATCCACCTTAGCCCGAGGTGGAGCCACTTGCCCATGTCCTACAACAAATCCAAGGTACTGGACCTTAGCACGTACGAACTCGCACTTGTCCAAGTTGACTACTAAGCCAGCTTCCTCCAACCGCTTAATGAGCATTTCCACATGATCAAGGTGCTCCTCCCACTTGGTGTCATACACAATGACATCATCGATGTAAACGACACAATTAGGTATGCCATCCACCACTTTATCCATAAGCCTCTGGAAAGTGGCTGGAGCATTCTTCAATCCATAAGGCATCACCTGGCACTGATATACTGCACCACTGACAACAAAGCTAGCCACTTGTTTAGCCCGTTCCGTCAGCGGGACCTGCCAGTATCCTTTTACTAAGTCAAGTTTGGTGATATAAGTGGCATTTCCCACCTTGTCCACGGAGTCATCGACCCGAGGCAAGGGATAAGCATCGGTCTTAGACAGTGAGTTAACCTTTCCGGAAGTCCACACACAACCTAACCTTCCCATCTGGCTTCGGCTGCAAGGTAACTGGTGAACTCCACTCACTGAAACTCCTCTTGATCAATCCATGGTCCAACATATACTTGATCTCATTATCGAGAGCTTTCTGTCTGATAGGGTTGATGCGGTAGGGAGCTAATTTTACAGGCTTACTATCCCCAACGTCAATGTCATGAGTAGCCCAAGTTGTCAATCCCGGTGAATCTCCAAAAACTTTCGGATGTTTCCATAATCTGTTGCACAGCTCTTCTCGCTTTACTGGATCAAGGTGTCGCAATTTCTCCACCAGAGCTGCATAACCATTGCCCTCCCATAGGTCAGCTGGTAACATCTCACCACGACTAAGCACTTCCTCCTGCTCCTCCAACTCACTACCAACCGCCAAAACTACAGGAGCGCTCTTATCCCTGGTTCCCTCAACGTCCACTCCAAAGTCACCTTCCAGGGACTGTGGCTGTAACCCTGGTCCACTACTCACATCACCGGCACCAACAGCTCCCTCCACAGCACGTTCCTTTGATGCCACGTCCTCCTTTCCCCGTCCTTCACATCCCAGGTGAGAGACATCAGCAGTCATCCCACAATGAGAATCAACTGGGCGGTAGTATGGCTTCAACATATTAATGTGGCACAACTGAGTACTCTTCCGCCTATCTGGGGTAACAATTAGATAGTCAAGTTCCCCAACTCTCTTCTTCACAATATAAGGACCACTGAATCTAGCCGCCAGAGGTTTTCCTTGCATGGGCAGCAGTGCCAAAACTTCATCTCCTTGCTTAAACTCACGACTTCTGACCTTCTTATCGTAATGAGCCTTCATTTTCGCTTGAGCCCCGATTAGATGGTCACGGGCAAGCTCTAAAGCGCAATGCAGTCTCTCCCGAGTGCGGCAGACATAGTCAAGCATGGATTCCTGGTTGCCAGATTTGTTGTTACTCCAGGCCTCTCGCACCACATCCAAGGGACCACGAACTCTGTGCCCAAACACTAACTCATTGGGTGAAAACCCTAATGACTCAGTTGGTACCTCTCTCACTGCAAACATAACAAAGGGTACCGCTAGGTCCCAATCCTTTCCACTATCATAGCAGAAGGTGCGCAGCATTGTCTTTAAGGTCTGATGATGCCTCTCCAGGGCACCTTGTGACTGCGGATGGTAGGCACTGGACAAAATGTGTTTGATGCCCAACTCTGTCATTGTCTGCTTAAACAAATTAGATGTAAAATTTACTCCACGGTCTGACTGCAACTCCTTGGGCAGGCCAAAATGAGTAAAGAACAGGATAAGTTGCTTGACTACTGACTTCGCCTGCATGCTTCTGATTGGTATAGCCTCTGGGTATCGCGTTGTAACATCCATTATGGTTAACAAATACTTGTTTCCAGCAGAAGTAGGAGGTAAAGGGCCCACGATATCAATGATTACCCGGGTAAACGGAGGTTCAACTGCAGGAATGGGAGTCAAAGGGGCCACAGGAAGAACTTGATTAGGCTTGCCCACTATCTGACACGTGTGACAGCTCTTGATGTACGCAGCAACTTGTCCCGGCATACTTGGCCACCAAAAGTTATATCTTAAGCGCTGCACTGTCTTTCTGTTTCCCAAGTGACCTGCTAAAGGTCCCTCATGTGCTAACTGTATTAACGGCACCCTATACTGCACAGGCACCACCACCTGCACTAACTCACCCACTCCTCCATCCACCGTGGCGCCAGTGGGCGTCCATCGGCGATGTAAAACATTGTCTTTAATCAGGAACTCCTCCTTACCACACTCCATACTTCTTTCTTCCCCTACTCGAGCAAACAAGGGCTTTAATGTTACATCCTCCTGTTGCTTCACCCTCAATTCTGCTGGCCCAACACCCGCCAGCTCTACTGAGGACTGAGATAAGGGACTGGTCGGGACACTGGATTGCGAAGGGCGATCAATCTCAGCGTCACCTCTAGTACACTCGACAGGGGGAGGAATGTCAGACTCCACACTGACATCATCACCACCTCTACCCTCAACAGTGACACTCTGTTCCTCAGGCGCGTTTGACGGTGGTCCTGCATCCCCGCAGTCGACCCCAGCGTCCTGAAATTCTTCTAATTCAGTCGGTGGGCTGGGTTCAGTCTCCACACAGACACACTCAGCACCACCTCTAGTGTCCTGAGTGGGAAGTGGGGCGGCGCCCATGCACGCATTCCCACTCTCCTCACCCACCACAGCAACACTCTGCTCACTAGGTTCCTCCATTGGTGGCCCTGCCTCATCACAGTCGACCCCAAGAACCTGTGACTTCACCAGTTCTTCCTCCCGGGCTGCAACCTGTGCCATAGATCTTGTAATTGTACAGACCGGAAACATAGCTTCCACTTCTGCATCAACTTCAATACCAATTTCTGGGGCGTCAAAACACTTCTCTGCCACAACAACTGGTGGGGGAAGAGATGGAAATACTTTCTCCCCAGCCAGGTCGTTCCCCAGCAGAAAATCAATCCCCTCTACTGGCATTACATCAGCAACAGCTACTTGAGCTGCAGCCTGAACAATGGGGCAATCGAGTTCCACATGAACATAATCATAGTATTCATCTGCGTTCATGCCTCTACACAGCACATACTTCCCTGAGTTTACAGGCCCTCCAGTCACGTTTCTGCACACAGACTGTTGTGCACAGGTATCACGAACCACAGTAACTGGATAACTGATCCCATGAATTTTCACTGTGCCGTGACACATAAAAGGTTTACACCAGTCTAGGGACGATTTCTGAGGCAGTTCATCCGGAGGTGGCGTAGCATGTTGGGTAACTTTTTCAGCCTGAGCTGGCAGCGAGCACAGCCGGCTGCACTCCAGCTTTCCACAGACTTCTCCCTCACCGTTACCACTCTCCCAACTCCTCTCGTTCACCTGACTCGAACCTACAATTAGTGCCACTGGTTTGGCATTTTGGGAGGCCTTCCACTTAGGGCAGTTAGGCTTGATGTGCCCACTCTGTTTGCAAAAGTAACAAACTAGCTTCGAACTGGATACAGGGCTCTTTCTCCCTGAATTCTTTTTCTCCTCTGTACTTCCCTTGGACTGATTCACGGGAGATTTATCCCAGGCAGGGCCACTCACAGTCCTCTCCCTGGAATACTGAAAATTAGCATACTTGACCCCCATACTCCGCAAGGCAAACACCCGGTCATCAGCCCACGTCGCTGCTTCCTTCACGGTCTTAAATCTCTTCTCCCTAATTTTAACACCAATTTCTTTGTCAGCCATGTTGGTAAAATGTTCCATCAAAAACAGTTCACGCACCTCGTTATACGAAGTGGCGCTCTCACTCAGCAACCACTCGTCTAACCTCTCCTCCAGATACCTGGCGTAGGCCATATAGGTGTCAGCAGGTCTTTTCCGAGCACCACGGAACAACAACCGATAAGCCTCTGGTCTAAGTTCATATGCCTTCAGGATGGCTGTTTTAAATTCATCATAATCATCTACATCCTCAGGGCTCAACCTATTATACACTTCCAAAGCTTTTCCCTTCAGCACATTAGATACCAAGCCCACCCAGCGCTGCCTTGGCCACTCAAACTCCCTAGCCTTCTTTTCAAACCTGACAAACCATTCTGTCACCTTCAACTCATCAAATGCTGGCACTAATTTTAGACTCCTTGAGAACCAACTCTCCCTATCCTCTGCACGGCCTGAGGTTTGGGTATCTGAAGTTGGTCTATTAGCAGTCACCTCCAAGCGAGTCTTCTCCAGCTCAAATCGCATTTTTTCACGCTGCAACTCCATCTCCCTCTCTTCTTTCTCTCTTGCACGCTGCATCTCCATCTCTCTCTTCTTTTGCACGCTGCATTTCCCTCTCTTCTCTCTCTTGCACGCTGCATTTCCATCTCCCTCTCTTCTTTTGCACGCTGCATCTCCCTCTCTTCTTTCTCTCTGGCACGCTGCATCTCCCTCTCTTCTTTTGCACGCTGCATCTCCATCTCCCTCTCTTCTTTTGCACGTTGCATTTCAATCTCCAACTTTTTCAACTCCAACTGCAACTGGGCCTCCTGTGACAAGACTCCAGGGTATATGGGAGTGGAATGAACAACTCCAGGGAAAGCACCAGACATACCTGGGGGAACTGCTCTAAACTGGCTCGGCGGCATCATAGATGGTAATAGTGGGGTAGCGAAACGAGGCAGCTCAGCACCATAGTCAAACTCAGGGCTCACACGGGGAGTACCTTTGCTATGTGCCTCTCGTTGTTCCATATTTTCCATATCCACAGGTGACTCAGCACGTACGCGATCTGGTGTAGACACGCGTGACTCCATGGCGACAAATCAATGGCAGTACTGAATAATGAAATACTAATGCTGACTGAGAAACTACACACACATCAACTTCACCTCAAAGCACAGAGAACGCCAAGGTAACGATATCCTAGCAAGAAGAAGGCACTGTTAGGATATCCTGGCAAGGTCGCCACTGTTACGGTAGCGCCGGCCCGGGGCTATTACAAAAAGACCACAAGGCAGCCTTAGATGGTCGGCCTCCACTGCGTTGCAAAAATAACGCAGACCCCGGCACTGACACTCCGCAAACTAGAGAAAAACTGCGCAACGGAAAAGTACTTACTTAAGAACGCAACACTCTGTACTTTGATAATAAAACGGAACAGCCTATCTATAGATCTAGCCTACTATCGTCACTACCGGAAGTAATACCGCCCAAGACAGTATACAGGAACACCTCCCACTTACTTCCGGTGGTGACGACTTTCTACTTAACCCGTGTCCAAGGGGGAACGCAGTTAATAGCTCACGATGGTTCTCACTAGCCTTGTGCAAAGAGATGGGATTAACTGTGTAGGGGTTAGGGGTGTGTGTGTATGTACGTGTGTTGGGGAACGTTAACAAAGGCAGCGAGAAGACCACGGTGAGCCAAACTGGCCCTCCAAAGACAACACGGTTCACAAAAACAAAATAAAATAACTACTTCCCTCAGTCAGCAACAAAAGAATAAAAATAAACTTAAATGAAAACGCCAGCTCGGCATAAAAATGACTGGGGAGAGAGAGAGTGTACAAACACCCGATACTGAAGCTGGTTGGGAAGAGACTGCTTGCTGCTAGGCTCGTGTGCAGCAAAGCTCGAACTCATGAATAATATTAATTAATAAGAACTTAAATTCGTGCCCCTCTCTCTCTACAATAAATTGGTACTTCTAATGCAAGCAAAACATCATTAAATATACTGGTAGCTCACATAAGACAATCAAAATAATCAAATGCATTCTCAGCATGGTATTAAATAAAATTGCCCTCAGTGGCAGGAACGAAAGAAACAAAAGAACTTGTAACACTCGCTAATGTAAACTCCGCGAATGACACGGATACATACTGCATAATCCCTAGCCCAGCTGTAACGGCTGCACCCGTGGGAACGGAAAGGCGGACAGCGTAACACGCCCTTCCCCAAGGGAAAATTTTGAGCCCTGGATCAAAATTTTCGAATCAAGACCCTGACCCCTCCCTGGATAAACAATCAGCAATTACGTTATCAGTCCCTTTAATATGCCTAACTTCTAAATTGTACTCTTGCAAAAGCAAACTCCAGCGGGTCAAACGCTGGTTCTTAAATTTAAACTTGTTCAAAAACTGCAGGGGATGATGGTCTGAATAAATCTTGATCACAGGGCCAAAAGGGGGCAGGTAGACAGCAAAGTGTTGCAGGGCCAGGATAATCGCTAATAACTCCTGCTCTATGACGGAATAGTTCTTCTGGGCTCTATTAAACTTCTTTGAGAAGTATGATATGGGATGTTCAACCTGGCCCTCATCCGGCTGCATCAACACTGCTCCTACCCCTACTCGGCTAGCATCAACTGCCAGCACAAAAGATTTGTCAAAATCTGGTGCACGCAATATAGGGTGGTGGCACAGCAGAGACTTAACAGTAGTAAAAGCTTGCTCACACTCGGCTGTCCACTGCCACTTCTTATCCTTGCGCAATAAGTCAGTAAGAGGGGCAAGCACTGTGGAGTAATTCCCAATAAATCGTCTGTAATAGCCGATCATGCCCAAAAATCGCTGGAGGGCACGGCGACACTGGGGTGCTGCAAAGTTGGAAATGGCATCCACCTTAGCCCGAGGTGGAGCCACTTGCCCATGTCCTACAACAAATCCAAGGTACTGGACCTTAGCACGTACGAACTCGCACTTGTCCAAGTTGACTACTAAGCCAGCTTCCTCCAACCGCTTAATGAGCATTTCCACATGATCAAGGTGCTCCTCCCACTTGGTGTCATACACAATGACATCATCGATGTAAACGACACAATTAGGTATGCCATCCACCACTTTATCCATAAGCCTCTGGAAAGTGGCTGGAGCATTCTTCAATCCATAAGGCATCACCTGGCACTGATATACTGCACCACTGACAACAAAGCTAGCCACTTGTTTAGCCCGTTCCGTCAGCGGGACCTGCCAGTATCCTTTTACTAAGTCAAGTTTGGTGATATAAGTGGCATTTCCCACCTTGTCCACGGAGTCATCGACCCGAGGCAAGGGATAAGCATCGGTCTTAGACAGTGAGTTAACTTTCCGGAAGTCCACACACAACCTAACCTTCCCATCTGGCTTCGGCTGCAAGGTAACTGGTGAACTCCACTCACTGAAACTCCTCTTGATCAATCCATGGTCCAACATATACTTGATCTCATTATCGAGAGCTTTCTGTCTGATAGGGTTGATGCGGTAGGGAGCTAATTTTACAGGCTTACTATCCCCAACGTCAATGTCATGAGTAGCCCAAGTTGTCAATCCCGGTGAATCTCCAAAAACTTTCGGATGTTTCCATAATCTGTTGCACAGCTCTTCTCGCTTTACTGGATCAAGGTGTCGCAATTTCTCCACCAGAGCTGCATAACCATTGCCCTCCCATAGGTCAGCTGGTAACATCTCACCACGACTAAGCACTTCCTCCTGCTCCTCCAACTCACTACCAACCACCAAAACTACAGGAGCGCTCTTATCCCTGGTTCCCTCAACGTCCACTCCAAAGTCACCTTCCAGGGACTGTGGCTGTAACCCTGGTCCACTACTCACATCACCGGCACCAACAGCTCCCTCCACAGCACGTTCCTTTGATGCCACGTCCTCCTTTCCCCGTCCTTCACATCCCAGGTGAGAGACATCAGCAGTCATCCCACAATGAGAATCAACTGGGCGGTAGTATGGCTTCAACATATTAATGTGGCACAACTGAGTACTCTTCCGCCTATCTGGGGTAACAATTAGATAGTCAAGTTCCCCAACTCTCTTCTTCACAATATAAGGACCACTGAATCTAGCTGCCAGAGGTTTTCCTTGCATGGGCAGCAGTGCCAAAACTTCATCTCCTTGCTTAAACTCACGACTTCTGACCTTCTTATCGTAATGAGCCTTCATTTTCGCTTGAGCCCCGATTAGATGGTCACGGGCAAGCTCTAAAGCGCAATGCAGTCTCTCCCGAGTGCGGCAGACATAGTCAAGCATGGATTCCTGGTTGCCAGATTTGTTGTTACTCCAGGCCTCTCGCACCACATCCAAGGGACCACGAACTCTGTGCCCAAACACTAACTCATTGGGTGAAAACCCTAACGACTCAGTTGGTACCTCTCTCACTGCAAACATAACAAAGGGTACCGCTAGGTCCCAATCCTTTCCACTATCATAGCAGAAGGTGCGCAGCATTGTCTTTAAGGTCTGATGATGCCTCTCCAGGGCACCTTGTGACTGCGGATGGTAGGCACTGGACAAAATGTGTTTGATGCCCAACTCTGTCATTGTCTGCTTAAACAAATTAGATGTAAAATTTACTCCACGGTCTGACTGCAACTCCTTGGGCAGGCCAAAATGAGTAAAGAACAGGATAAGTTGCTTGACTACTGACTTCGCCTGCATGCTTCTGATTGGTATAGCCTCTGGGTATCGCGTTGTAACATCCATTATGGTTAACAAATACTTGTTTCCAGCAGAAGTAGGAGGTAAAGGGCCCACAATATCAATGATTACCCGGGTAAACGGAGGTTCAACTGCAGGAATGGGAGTCAAAGGGGCCACAGGAAGAACTTGATTAGGCTTGCCCACTATCTGACACGTGTGACAGCTCTTGATGTACGCAGCAACTTGTCCCGGCATACTTGGCCACCAAAAGTTATATCTTAAGCGCTGCACTGTCTTTCTGTTTCCCAAGTGACCTGCTAAAGGTCCCTCATGTGCTAACTGTATTAACGGCACCCTATACTGCACAGGCACCACCACCTGCACTAACTCACCCACTCCTCCATCCACCGTGGCGCCAGTGGGCGTCCATCGGCGATGTAAAACATTGTCTTTAATCAGGAACTCCTCCTTACCACACTCCATACTTCTTTCTTCCCCTACTCGAGCAAACAAGGGCTTTAATGTTACATCCTCCTGTTGCTTCACCCTCAATTCTGCTGGCCCAACACCCGCCAGCTCTACTGAGGACTGAGATAAGGGACTGGTCGGGACACTGGATTGCGAAGGGCGATCAATCTCAGCGTCACCTCTAATACACTCGACGGGGAGGAATGTCAGACTCCACACTGACATCATCACCTCTACCCTCAACAGTGACACTCTGTTCCTCAGGCGCGTTTGACGGTGGTCCTGCATCCCCGCAGTCGACCCCAGCGTCCTGAAATTCTTCTAATTCAGTCGGTGGGCTGGGTTCAGTCTCCACACAGACACACTCAGCACCACCTCTAGTGTCCTGAGTGGGAAGTGGGGCGGCGCCCATGCACGCATTCCCACTCTCCTCACCCACCACAGCAACACTCTGCTCACTAGGTTCCTCCATTGGTGGCCCTGCCTCATCACAGTCGACCCCAAGAACCTGTGACTTCACCAGTTCTTCCTCCCGGGCTGCAACCTGTGCCATAGATCTTGTAATTGCACAGACCGGGAACATGGCTTCCACTTCTGCATCAACTTCAATACCAATTTCTGGGGCGTCAAAACACTTCTCTGCCACAACAACTGGTGGGGGAAGAGATGGAAATACTTTCTCCCCAGCCAGGTCGTTCCCCAGCAGAAAATCAACCCCTCTACTGGCATTACATCAGCAACAGCTACTTGAGCTGCAGCCTGAACAATGGGGCAATCGAGTTCCACATGAACATAATCATAGTATTCATCTGAGTTCATGCCTCTACACAGCACATACTTCCCTGAGTTTACAGGCCCTCCAGTCACGTTTCTGCACACAGACTGTTGTGCACAGGTATCACGAGAAACAGTAACTGGATAACTGAACCCAAGAAATTTCACTGTGCCGTGACACATAAAAGGTTTACACCAGTCTAGGGACGATTTCTGAGGCAGTTCATCCGGAGGTGGCGTAGCATGTTGGGTAACCTTTTTCAGCCTGAGCTGGCAGCGAGCACAGCCGGCTGCACTCCAGCTTTCCACAGACTTCTCCCTCACCGTTACCACTCTCCCAACTCCTCTCGTTCACCTGACTCGAACCTACAATTAGTGCCACTGGTTTGGCATTTTGGGAGGCCTTCCACTTAGGGCAGTTAGGCTTGATGTGCCCACTCTGTTTGCAAAAGTAACAAACTAGCTTCGAACTGGATACAGGGCTCTTTCTCCCTGAATTCTTTTTCTCCTCTGTACTTCCCTTGGACTGATTCACGGGAGATTTATCCCAGGCAGGGCCACTCACAGTCCTCTCCCTGGAATACTGAAAATTAGCATACTTGACCCCCATACTCCGCAAGGCAAACACCCGGTCATCAGCCCACGTCGCTGCTTCCTTCACGGTCTTAAATCTCTTCTCCCTAATTTTAACACCAATTTCTTTGTCAGCCATGTTGGTAAAATGTTCCATCAAAAGCAGTTCACGCACCTCGTTATACGAAGTGGCGCTCTCACTCAGCAACCACTCGTCTAACCTCTCCTCCAGATACCTGGCGTAGGCCATATAGGTGTCAGCAGGCCTTTTCCGAGCACCACGGAACAACAACCGATAAGCCTCTGGTCTAAGTTCATATGCCTTCAGGATGGCTGTTTTAAATTCATCATAATCATCTACATCCTCAGGGCTCAACCTATTATACACTTCCAAAGCTTTTCCCTTCAGCACATTAGATACCAACCCCACCCAGCGCTGCCTTGGCCACTCAAACTCCCTAGCCTTCTTTTCAAACCTGACAAACCATTCTGTCACCTTCAACTCATCAAATGCTGGCACTAATTTTAGACTCCTTGAGAACCAACTCTCCCTATCCTCTGCACGGCCTGAGGTTTGGGTATCTGAAGTTGGTCTATTAGCAGTCACCTCCAAGCGAGTCTTCTCCAGCTCAAATCGCATTTTTTCACGCTGCAACTCCATCTCCCTCTCTTCTTTCTCTCTTGCACGCTGCATCTCCATCTCCCTCTCTTCTTTTGCACGCTGCATTTCCCTCTCTTCTTTCTCTCTTGCACGCTGCATTTCCATCTCCATCTCTTCTTTTGCACGCTGCATTTCCCTCTCTTCTTTCTCTCTTGCACGCTGCATTTCCATCTCCCTCTCTTCTTTTGCACGCTGCATCTCCATCTCCATCTTTTTCAACTCCAACTGCAACTGAGCCTCCGGTGACAAGACTCCAGGGTATATGGGAGTGGAATGAACAACTCCAGGGAAAGCACCAGACATACCTGGGGGAACTGCTCTAAACTGGCTCGGCGGCATCATAGATGGTAATAGTGGGGTAGCGAAACGAGGCAGCTCAGCACCATAGTCAAACTCAGGGCTCACACGGGGAGTACCTTTGCTATGTGCCTCTCGTTGTTCCATATTTTCCATATCCACAGGTGACTCAGCACGTACGCGATCTGGTGTAGACACGCGTGACTCCATGGCGACAAATCAATGGCAGTACTGAATAATGAAATACTAATGCTGACTGAGAAACTTCACACACATCAACTTCACCTCAAAGCACAGAGAACGCCAAGGTAACGATATCCTAGCAAGAAGAAGGCACTGTTAGGATATCCTGATGCGAGGTCGCCACTGTTACGGTAGCGCCGGCCCGGGGCTATTACAAAAAGACAACAAGTCAGCCTTAGATGATCGGCCTCCACTGCGTTGCAAAAATAACGCAGACCCCGGCACTGACACTCCGCAAACTAGAGAAAAACTGCGCAACGGAAAAGTACTTACTTAAGAACGCAACACTCTGTACTTTGATAATAAAACGGAACAGCCTACCTATAGATCTAGCCTACTATCGTCACTACCGGAAGTAATACCGCCCGAGACAGTCTACAGGAACACCTCCCACTTACTTCCGGTGGTGACGACTTTCTACTTAACCCGTGTCCAAGGGGGAACGCAGTTAATAGCTCACGATGGCTCTCACTAGCCTTGTGCAGAGATGGGATTAACTGTGTAGGGGTTAGGGGTGTGTGTGTATGTACGTGTGTTGGGGAACGTTAACAAAGGCAGCGAGAAGACCACGGTGAGCCAAACTGGCCCTCCAAAGACAACACGGTTACAAAAACAAAATAAAATAACTACTTCCCTCAGTCAGCAACAAAAGAATAAAAATAAACTTAAATGAAAACGCCAGCTCGGCATAAAAATGACTGGGGAGAGAGAGAGTGTACAAACACCCGATACTGAAGCTGGTTGGGAAGAGACTGCTTGCTGCTAGGCTCGTGTTCAGCCAAGCGCGAACGCATGAATCAGATTAATTAACAAGGAACTTAAATTCGTGCCCCTCTCTCTCTACAATAAATTGGTACTTCTAATGCAAGCAAAACATCATTAAATATACTGGTAGCTCACATAAGACAATCAAAATAATCAAATGCATTCTCAGCATGGTATTAAATAAAATTGCCCTCAGTGGCAGGAACGAAAGAAACAAAAGAACTTGTAACACTCGCTAATGTAAACTCCGCGAATGACACGGATACATACTGCATAATCCCCTAGCCCAGCTGTAACGGCTGCACCCGTGGGAACGGAAAGGCGGACAGCGTAACAATATATATATATATATATATATATATATATATATATATATATATATATATTATATATATATAATATATATGTATATGTAATATATATATATATATATATATATATATATATCTATATATATATATATATATAATTATATTTATATATATTATATATACATATATATATATTATATTTATATATATTATATATTATATATACATATATATATATATATATATATATATATATATATATATATATATAAATTAATCCACGTAACACCCGGACACCCATTTCCCGGACACACCAATTCCTGGACATTTTGGGCCTGGGCCTTCAGAACTCAAAAATGGCCAAAAAATAAAAATAAAATAAAAAGCGAAAAAAAAATCTGACATTTTTCAACCGTATTTTGAACTTGGCTCGCGGTGCTGAACAGCTGTGATTGCTGCATAGTTCCACCGACATCCAGCAGGGCGACGTAGCCTCCTCCCCATTTCCTGCCTACCCATCATCGTAAGTGCATGCTCGTCACCATGGCCGCCCACTTGCTCACTTTTGTGGTGGTGCCCTGCCTGCTGCAGGCCCTGTTGTTCCTCTGCTGCCTCTTAATCGTGTATATGTCAGTGGCGCCACAGCCTGAGAAGAGGAAACGAATGATTCTGACTCTGGAGAAGAAGAGGGAGATATTGGACAAGGTGGACAAGGGATGGTCGACATCCCGCATCCTCCGAGAATTCAGCCTTGCCCACTCTACCTTGTTTTATATCAAGAAATCACAGGACAAGCTCACCCAGTACACGGCTGACTTTGCATCGAAGACCAAATACAATGTGCAGAGGAAGAATATGTACCCTCCCAGGTTTGCAGAAATCGACCACTCCATGCTGATTTGGTACCATCAACAACGTGCACCGATGTGCTGGTGCATGATATGGAGTTGAAGGCTGCTGCTGAGAAGTTCCCAAGGTTACATGACACCTCAGACTTCAAGGCATCTGAGGATTGGCTCTTCGCTTTCAAGTTACGACATGGACTTACCAACCGTAGGCCCATGGTGAAACTTTGGATGCCAATGAGGAGGAAGTAGAAAAGTTACGGCAGAAGGTGAAGGGCTTGATCGACAAGGAGGACCTGACTCTCAGTCAAGTCTACAGTGCTGACGCAACTGATCTATTCTATCTCTCGTTGCCAATGAACACCCTGGCAGAGGAGACAGAGAAGCGTGTACCTGGTCGCAAACTCTCCAAGCAGAGGATATCTGCTTTGTGTTGCACCAACGCTAACATCATGCACCGGCTCAAGCCCGTTATTGTAGGCCGTGCATAGCCTCGGTGCCATCATGGGGTGATGGATGTCCTTCCTGTCGTCTGGTACCATTCTGTGAAGGCTTGGATCACAGCCAAGATCTTCAAAGACTTATTTTACCAGCACTTTGTCAAGGAGGTCACCCATTATCAGACAAATACACTGAGAATCCCACACAACCAGGTAAAGGCTGTCCTTATCTTGGACAATGCACCTGTGTATCCATCCGACAAGGAGTTGTGGCTGATAATGGCCACATTAGGTGCTTGTTTTGGCACCTAGTACTACTGCTGTCATCCATCCAATGGACCAAGGAATGATTGTGGCAATGAAGAGGCTGTACCGTCGGAAGTTCCTGGACGAGGTAATGGTTGCTCTTGAGGACGAGGATGACCACAGGGAAGGACGGGACATGCGAGGCCAGGGGACTGTGGAAAACCTTTGCCACTACAACCTCAAGTCAGCCATCTACAACTGGGCCAGTGCATGGAGGGAATTCATTGTCAAGACTCTGAAAGGTGGTTGGTCTCGTCTGCTTCTCGGAGCCGATGTGGTGCACAACATTCTAGGTTTTGACATGGATGACTTCCATGTGCGTCTTTGTGTGGCTGATGACGAGGTGGATGTGGACAAAGTGCGTGAGTGGTTGGACAACGACGAGGGCAAGCCTGGGTAACATATCATTTCTGATATCGAGACTGGATCTTCAGTTGCAGGTACAAGTACCCAGCATGAAGATTCGGAAGAGGACACTACTCCAGCCATCCCCAAGCTGAGCCCACTTTGGGAGCATGTCGAGTTCGTTCTGGAGTACCTTGAACACCAGGACTGCAACCGGGAGATGAGGTCCTGGGACTTGTGGAGGAAGTGTGCGCTTTTAGGCAGCGCATCATCACTCACCAGAATCGCTGTTCCTTACGTTAAACAACCAGTGACAATTTCTTTAGGCCCGTGACCCTCGCCATGCTCAGCCCTGGCTCCACACCACTGCCTCACCAAGCGAGGCCTTCCACCTCTGAGCCACAGCCAAGCACATCAGCCACAGTGGAGTCGTCACTGGACGTGAGTTTGCGGCTTTCTTCAGAATCATCTGCAGTGGATAGTTCATCACCACGTCCCAGCGATGTGCCTCTTGGCTGCCTGCAACACCTACTCTCGGGCTCTGACAGTGAATAAACAGCAAAAACTCGCCACTAGACCACTCGGGAATTTACAGTTTTGTGCAATGTCAAGAATAGAATGTACAGTGTTAAGAAACTAGAATTCAGAGTGCAAAGGATTAAGTGCAGAGTGCAACACACGTGAGTTTCAAGTGCAGTGCAAGTAAGAAAAGAATGTGCAGTGTTAAGAAATTGGAATTCCGAGTGCAAAAGGATTAAGTGCAGTGCAACACTGGATTACTGTACAGTCAACAAGAGTTCCACCTGGACCACCTAGTCGCGGGCTATGGCTAACGTGGCAATAGAGCGTGTGTGTGTGTGTTCGTGTGTACATGACCGAGAATTTATCGAATCATCAAGCTTCATCCTCTTTGCCGTCATGGTATTATGCTGTGATATTGGCTAATAAATACTGTGTGACTGGGATAATGAGCTGTGCACTATGCTGTTTATAAAGTCTGATTTATATAAAATAATTCTTTTATCTTGTAGCGTGAACCACGATACAGGTTGAGTTGTGGTTCAGAAACAGTGAGCAAGTTCACCCATAAATGGCGCGATGTTTCTGAACCACAACTCAACCTGTATCGTGGTTCACGCTACAAGATAAGAGAAAAATTATTTTATATAAATCAGACTTTATAAATAGCATAGTGCACAGCTCATTATACCAATCACACAGTATTTATTAGCCAATATCACAGGATAATACAGTACAATGACCACATAATAATTTAATACGGCAAAGAGGATGAAGCTTGATGATTCCATAAATTCTCGGTCATGTACACACTCACACTCACACACGCTCTGTTTCCACGTTAGCCATATCCCGCGACTGGATGGTCCAGGTGGAACTCTTGTTGACTGTACGTGCTTCAGGTGCACCTTTGCACTGAGTCTGAGAGGAGGCAGGTTACTCTTCACAAAGACCACGGACGTATTGTAAGTACCCCGGATACTGCCAAATATTTTCCATACTCACCTCTAAATCCTCATTCTCTAGTTCTTTTTCATTTATCGCATGCTTTCTGTCCCTTATTTGTATGACCAAGGTCATAAATAGGTGCTATGCATGTCCAGTAGCGAGTTATGCAGATGGTATTCTGAGTTGGGCTGGGTTAGGGTCCATAAGTATCTGTCCAGGAGGCATTTTCCCAAGTCCCAGACAAACCCAAATTCCGGACATGCCTTTGGCTCTATTATGTCGGGTCTTGGAGGGATTACTATATATATATATATATATATATATATATATATATATATATATATATATATATATATATATATATATATACATACATATATATATATATATATATATATATATATATATATATATATGTATATATATATATATATATATATATATATATATATATATATATATATACATACATATATATATATATATATATATATATATATATATATATATATATACTGTATATATATATATATATATATATATATATATATATATATATGAAGCCTACATGGTACAGTGGTAAAGTGTGCGTTTTCGTACACTGGAGAGTGAGGGTTTGCGCCCCGCCAGGGTAAAAAACTTTAGGAGCTTTCTCCTGGGCACGTACTGCTTTGTGGACACAAGGGGTGCTGTGGTTGAACCAGTGTCACTTACTGTAAAAGTATGCTTGCACCCAGTCGGATTGCGCGGGCCGAATACACTTGGTTCACAGACTACACACACATACAAAGCCACTACAACACTACGATTACAATTACAAGCACTTCTCACCTTACATGCAATCTCTACCAGACAGCCTAAGCCACTTGGTAGAGATACATTGGCTGTATCGTCCCCACTTCGGTTGGGATACACCGGTCCTGCAGTGGATACTCAAACGGCTAATGATATATATATATATATATATATATATATATATATATATATATATATATATATATATATATATATATATATATATATTTATATATATATCATCATCATCATCAGCCGTTTGAGTACCCATTGCTGGACCGGCCTATCCCGACCGAAGTCGGGACGATACAGCCAATGTATCTCTACCAAGTGACTTAGGCTGTCTGGTAGAGATTGTATGTAGGGTGAGAAATGCTTGTAAGTGTAATTGTAGCGCTGGAGTGGCTTTGGATGTGTGTGTAGCCTATGAACCAAGTGTAATCGGCCCGCGCAAGTCGACTGGGTGCAAGCATACTTTATAGTAAGCGACACTGGTTCAACCACAGCACCCCTTGTGTCCGCCAATGCAGTACATGGCAAGGTGAACACTCCCAAACTTTATTACCCTGGCGGGGCTCGAACCCTGGTTCACCCGTGTACGAAAGGCACACTCTACCATTGTACCACAGAGGCTCCATATATATATATATATATATATATATATATATATACTGAATAAAAGAACCAGGATTGGAAACCACATCTTCACTGCGACGTTTTGGAACAACGCGTTCCATTATCAGGCCTAGTGACGGAGGTAATATATATCTATTCCGATGTCTATCTATCTATCTATCTATCTATCTATCTATAAATAATTACGATAAAAAAAAAACTATCAAAATTACTGAAGCCAGTAACACAAAAAATACACCCCCAAAATTCATCAGTAATCAAATACAACACTAAATCTATAAGTAAAAATATAAATAATTAGTAATGATCCATCCATCTATCCATCATCCAATCCTACATTGCCCCATGAGGAGCGTAGGAGCCCGGGGCTAGGCGGTTGATCTCGACATTTAAGATGAGAGTGACCAGCCTCACTCATCCCTGAGTGGCATTACATGAGCAATCAACCCCAACCACCCTTGGATATAAACTTTCACCGGCTCAATCCAATTGGAGCTCAATAATTACCCACTAAACCACCAGGCGCCAAAATTTGGTTATATGGGTACCACCCAGCGTAGTAAATGCTTTCCTGGTGCACAGGAAACCATTTGGGTTGTCACTCATTGTAGAGTTACCCACAGGCTGAAGGAAGTGGAAAGAATGAAGGAAAGAAAGACAGAAGAGGGAGTGTAAAGTCACCCGTAGGCAGAAGGACAAGGAAAGAATGAAGGAAAGAAAGACAGAAGAGAATGGAAGGAAAGGAGGATGAAGAGGAAAGGGCAGACATCCGACAGCAGCACTACATCGAGTGAGTGGATGGTGGGCGCTCCCACCTGTCATAAATGACTTTGTGTCATAAAAGACTGTGTAGGTTCCTTTGTGGTTGAGTTATATATATATTTTAGATTTTGGGACGAGCGGTTTTTATATCTTGGAGTAGCTTCCCATTTGTCATGTAGTGA